>NC_054542.1:7198978-7391662 GCF_017654505.1 Polyodon spathula
GGAACAGTGACTTGCAGTGGTCTTTCCATCACACCAATAGAAAAAGCGGATTTGTTATGACAGAGCAGCTGCCAATCAATGTGCTGGGCACATGTAATCTCACTTGTACTGAATGACATGTTTAAAGAGCCTGCCTGTGTGAGGAGGTTTTAAAACACGAGGTTTTACTTAACGCGTTACTCTGTAGTACTATACAGAGCACGCTCACAATGGGATATATTCACCTGTGTGACCTTCTTTGCTGAATTAACCCTATATACAGAGAGTATATTGTGCATCGCAAATATTACAGATGTACTTCTATATGAAATCTGTTATTACAAAAAATTCTAACAATTCTAAAGGAAAATATAATCAACAAGACAAACTCATCCAAAAATAACAATAATGGAAAAGTTATTGACGGGTACAATTAGATATTAACCACTATTTTACAGGTTATTTTTGAAGTATGCCTGCAGTTCTTTTTGCCAAAGTGTCTATTTATCGATGTTGACAGGTGTGAGTGCTATTGAGAGAGAGTGAGAGAGCGTGAGAGAGAGAGCACGAGAGAGAGTGTGTGAAAGAGAGAGCGAGAGAGAGAGAGAGAGAGAGAGAGAGAGAGAGAGAGAGAGAGAGAGAGAGAGAGAGAGAGAGAGAGAGAGAGAGAGAGAGAGAGATAGAATAAAGATTTGCTTCTTGACAGTTCTAAGATACTGCAACCTCGAATTTTGAGTGATTATTTTGTCAAATACGGGTCAGTGAAACCTTTAACACGTTTTAAAAAACAGAGCTGTCTCCAGACCTAAGAGAAGTACACAGCAGTAGCCAAGATAAAAACGGTAGACAGTGGAAGCCTCTTGAATAGTTAACCAGGGTACAGCTGTGAAGTTCCTATTTTAAACAATTGTCAGTTAGATCCTTAACCCAGCTTCTTCTTGAGTAAGCACAGGTCATTCCACAAGCTTCATGTTGTGTTAGCCTACTTTGCATGTGCAAATATAGACAGAATTGTACATTTGATGCAAGCTACTGGATGTTAATGGAAAAGTTAGAATGTTTCACAGAAAAGAATTATTTACTATGGTATTTATATAATGCGGCATTCTGTCACAAAGGGAACATTTTCTGTGGCTCCGCTTAATAATTTATTTACCCAGGAGAACGGTCACCAAAAGAGAAAGTGATATTCTCATCTTCTAGGGGTTAGGGGCAGAAATGTTTAATTAAAAAGTCAACAGTCAAAATAGTTAATAATTCACAGATTAGTGAAAATGTGCTTTCAACAACACCAAGCTAACCCGAACAGAGCTCAATGGAATTAGGAAAACAAACAAACAAAAAAAAACAGTCAAAGAAATATTCCATTCTCTCTTCAGTATTAAGATATCCACTAAAAAATGTAACTGATGAATGATTTGCCACTGCAATACTAAAGTAAATTGCACTACAGTTGTGAGTGCAGAGTAGGGGTATGCAAAAACACGTTACCTGTACTCAGAATTGTCTTTAAGGAGTATTTATCGGCAGGTACAGTATTCAATAAATCCATGTATTAATATGTTGATTTCAAAAAAAGAAATCATGTTTACAATTGAGTACCAATCAATGGCAATTGACTCCCGCCTTGCAGGTTTTAAAAACCAATTGGGAGACTAGTTTCCTATCATTTTTACTGGCATACCAAGGTCGTAAACTGTCAGTAACGAGTGTACAAGTAACACATTTTTGCACACCTCTAAAGTTGAGGCAGGCAGACTAGAGGCTTTTACTGGAATGTTAAAACATTCTTTGAATGAAACAGTATTTAAAATGACAGGAAAGCATCAGAACGCGCTGGCCTGTTCAGGGTCAAAATGCATGTTCTATCTTACCATCCCTCAGCAACTGTCAGTACAAAAAATCAATTCTACAGGCTGCTTTCCAAACCTCACCCGCTAATCTGAAGTATAAAGAAAATTCCAGAAAAGTATTGTTTCTGAAAATGTAATGTAGATGCTGCAAAAATTTGCAAGTGCAACCCTGCAAGTGCATTTCAAATTTGAATGCACTTGCACGGTTTAATACAGGTTGCAATCCTATCATGACTTCTTATAATTTCTTTGGCCTGGCCCTCGAATCCAGCAAGTTTAGATTTAATAGAGAAACTATGCACTTGTACACCTATAGATAATTCAGTCAGTGTTTTGCCATCTCTCCCCTGCGCCGTACATACATCCTTACAGCTACAGTGCAAAGCTGGATTACTCAGTTTGTTAACAGGCAAGTCTACCACAGCATGTCGAGTGTTACTTGGTGTTAGAAAACAATAATACACCTTCTGGTAGAATGCAATCCTTTGATCCACGACTAGAGAGAAGTGTTACCACCTGAATGCTAAATGTGGTTCCAAGAGCGCAGGGGCCCACTACAGCTTCAGTTGAACCAACTCAAACCCAGCTGACTTTAAGGTTGTATTTGTGGAATCTTTACAAGCATGAAGTTGTCAGGCTGCATATGCACCATGGAAACTTGATTAAAAACAGAACTTTGTTCCATCAAATAGTTTTTTTTAGCCTACAGTTTTCCTGACCTAACAGAACTTTTTAAAGAGCATCTATCAGTGGTAATGCTCGGTAAACAACTATACAGTACACAATGGAAACCGTGACGCTGGATTGATTTTACCAATTAAACCACAGGCCTGCAGACTCTCTCTTTAAAATAAAGCTCTCATGCATTTTAAGATAGCCACAGGCACCATCTCGCCTCATTTAATGTGTGCATATTGCAGGATAACAATGCAATGTCAGAAAATATGAAAAAATATTCATTGGATACTCCAGATTAAATTGCGTCCCTCTTCAGCTGTGCAATGTCACAAAGGACAGAATAAATTAGACCAGATACTTCATCACATCTTGCAACAGGCAGATACAAGCTTATACATTAATTGAGACTCTGACACCACTTTCTTACTCAGATGGCTTTATAGTAATATAGACCCATTACTTTTGAAAACAAATCTCTGCTACATTTATGTACAGATTTATATGTGCATGCACCATCACCCACTCTTCTGCAATTTTCCCATTTTTTTCTAGTTAGTGTTGTTAGCCCTGAGTGATGACGGATGGGTTCAATGTGCAGAAACAGCTTCCCCATCAGCTGCATTGGAAGGATCATTTTCCTAATGGAGGTGACACTAATCAACAGCTGCTTTAGATTCTTGTCCGTCAATGCTGATTACCAAAACTGCAGTCGACCTTTTCAATGATATCAGCAGTTAAGAACTTGTAATAACAAAACTTCAAATCAACTTGTGTGAGTTTGTGTTGCTGACTAGTGGCTTTTAGAAGGGATGCTTCTAAAAAGCTGACATTTTGATCCACAATAAACATAAACGGATGATAGACACATCAAAGGAAATTAAAGCCTGTAAGAGCACAAGTAAAGTATGAAAATGAATTTGTAAAGATAAAAGTGAAACCACAAAATAAAATAAATAGAAGAGACAGGTGCAGCATGTTATAAAAGAATACAGACAGGCCTATCAAATATAAGAAATAAAAAAGTAAATGAACCAATTAAATACTTTATAAAAAAATAAACACAACATGAATGACCTACAATTTATAGTTTTACAATATAATCAGATAATGTACAATACAGAAGAATAAAAGAAAATACATGGATAAAGGCCGAACACCAAGATGCCCGAAGGTTTAAGAAAGGAATAGTAGATTGTTACAACATTAGCTATGTAGTAAATTACATCACCAAACACATTAAAAAGATTTAAATATTAAATAGAAATAAGTGGCATCAAAAGCCTTGACGAAGGTATGTTTGACATACCCAAACATGGGATGCTGGCTCTTTTGAGCATCAACTTAACTTTGCAAACTCAACGGGGCTTATTCAGCTGACCTAATGGCAGCAGATCTAAATACCACCACTTTAAATAACTTTTAAAGGTTATGAAAATCAATTCCCACCGTTCATGTAAGTGTCCTTGGTTGATTTCTTTCTGTAACTATATATATATATATATATATATATATATATATATATATATATATATATATATATATATATATATATATGATAGTGGCATTAATATTCCCCCAATTAAATAGACTGAAACATCTCATCCATGTCCTGTATCAACAGCAAGATGTTTACAATGATTATCCAGTCAGCACAGCCAGGCACGAGCAGGCACTGTGCAAAGCTTGCAGAAGATTCAGGATGTAAGCCAAAGGTGCGGTGCTGAACTGAAATGCGGCTCAAGTAATCGGCACAGTCAGAATCAGTGTGGCTGTTACAAGCATTAGGGTTCGCCAGCAGAGGGTAAGAGGAATCAGAATGCAAGGCTAACACTGGACAACAGCAAAAACACGATTGAAAGACTAATCAAGAGAGACTGAGGGGTTACTGAGGGTATGCTGTGGCTGCAAAAAAATCACCCTGGTGCATGCGTTTGAGAAACGTTGCTTTAATCTATTCTCTCTTAATGCGCCAAAAACAAGAGATTTTGTCAATATTTTGTGTGTGTGTGTGTGTGTGTGTGTGTGTGTGTGTATATATATATATATATATATATATATATATATATATATATATATATATATATATATATATATGACACACACAATTTTAAACTGCCAGGACAACACACACAGCCATAAACTATCCAATTATAACAGGTTTCTTATCTCTGGTCCCAGTGCACATTTTATCATTGTGTTTTCTGTTACAGTACATACAACTTGATGTTTTGTGCTCATTAAATGTTTTAAAAGGATTTAAACAGAACACTGTAAAACATGACACAGCAGGAGAAGCAACCCATTTGTTTTTGCATGGCAGTCAACAGTATTATTAACTGAATGAGCTGTAAGGTGTTCAATGTCTAACAGCTGGTGGTGTATAATTATTAGTATAACATTTGGGATTCAAATTGTTTGTATTGCATGTTGTACAGTAAATGCTTCAATGTGGGCCTTGCTGTTATTATAAGTTATTATGATCAGTTTAAGAATAGCTATGGTCACTTGTACATAATTGAGGAGAAATATGAAAAATAAAGGACCATGAATAACCATGGACTAGTCTAGCTGAGCAACCATCATCAACTATCTGCACCTCACTAAGCGAACCACTTCATTAAACAATGTACAACTAGAAATCCGATCCAACAGTGTTTAATTACTGTGGATATTTCACATTGGCACAGTGTATCTGTAGCCACACGTCCACAGGAAAGGCACACGCGCACTACAGACAGGGAATTACTGACATTCTACACATTTGGGATTTGTTTCCACAGCGTAGTTAATTTTATAAAAGCAGTCGACATCAATACAGTGTTTCAGTTTTTAAACCTTTAATTATACAGCCTGCAGATCAAAGATAGCATTGAAAACATACAAACTCAATAAAACAAGGACTAAGTCTCTGCTAACTCCAGAAACACAGTGCAATACAGTGCTGCACTTAACTTACTTAACGTGTCCAAAGCTTCCTTGAAGGACAAACGGAAAACTGACTCGCTAGATATATTGAATTTAGATAAATGTTCCAGTGTCTGACAAGAAAATTAAACACCTTCAACAAAATACAGTGTGCCATGCATTCCATTGGCCTCAAAGGTCTGAGGAGGGTGTATACAAGTTGAATACACCATTACTCTAACTACATTGAGTTTTAAATAGAATGTATACACCCAGTGACACAGATATATTTATTCATACACCTGTACTTACCTTTATGTTCCTGCTTTTTAGCTTTACGTATATTTAGGTAACCACTTATCCAATCGGGATGGAACTCGATTAAGACATTCTTCAGCACAAGTCATTGAGAGAATCCCAGTCTGGGGATATATGGAGAAACCTACCTGTATGTGTGTCTGCCAGAACACATGTCATACAGCACTTACATTTCTGCATATGCATACCGTAGATGTAGGTCATTGTCGTTTGTTGTTGCATGCTGCGGGTAGCTCTAAGTTTGCATTGCCATGCTGAGTATGTATGTTACTGGCATTTATGCAATTCTATTAAATTATTGTAAGTGCAAAACACACCACTCCATTTCCAAATCATGCTGCGCTCCAGTGAACTTTTTTGACAAGAAAAGTTGCTCAATAATGTACTGTACAATAAGAGCAATTAACTTGTGAGCATGCTGAGGCTAAAGATATCAACATAGCTTGGCTGTACAAGTCCCTGGAGCCTTTCTAAATAACAGTTGGAGGAGCAGTGCAGATCTGATGGTCTGATTAAAAAAGTTTTGAACGTGTAATTGGAATTGTGCATTTACAACACAGCGGTTTCTATTCTGTCTCTGGTGCACACAGTGTGGAGCAGATCTCTAAATCCTCATGTACTCCTTCATTGTAAGACAGCATTAATTGTTTCAAAGGATTTTAATGCTGTCTTTTTTGCTGCCTCCAAAGAAATGTATTAAACTCTCAAGCTTAGCTGAGACCCTCTTAGCATATGTCTCCTTTTTTTAGTATAGCTGGTCTTGGCTAGCATGCTGCAGACTTATTGTGTGTCTGAAAATGTGCTGCTGTCCCTGCAGTCTGCTGTGAAAAGCGTGTCATCAATCAAGGCTTCATTTATTCTTAATTATAATTTTCTATTTGATGGATAGTTTTTTACTTTCAAATCTTTTTTTTTTTTTTTTTTTCTGAAATAGGACTAAAGGGACATTTACATTTAGGCATGTCAATTCTTGCACATATTCTCCGGCATCTCTTTTGTATTTGGCAGAGACTGAAATGAGACACACATTTAAAAACAGTGTCAGCTGATTTAGAGGCACGGAATGGCTCTAACTGCTACTGAATGCAGCAGGGTCCTTTTTTGTTCAACCATGTGTGGCATTTATAGTTTATGTTATTAGCCATTCAAAATACAGGCCCCTTCTACTCGCACTGTGTTTTGATTATTGTTATTATTATTTTCAGAATTTGAGTGGTAATTTGTCTTGTTGAACCCCAGGTTTCCTGTTTTATCCAAGTGCGATGCATTTTCTTTCTTTTTTTCTCTATTTCAAGCAGATTTCAAGCAGATTCCCCCAGGGCCAGCCTTCGCAGCATTTGTCATTTTCAATTAGGTTTGCTCCCGTGCCAATTGGCTCACGTCAAAAACTCTTAAATGGTGAGAAAATGATTCAACGTGCCATAACTGCAAAACACTTCACAAAGGAACCCCTCTCTGACCTACATCTTTGGCAGCAAAGACCCTATTATATATAATTATAATTAATATATGAGTATATATATATAAATGCACTGACTCCTTGCGCACATACTTAAAGGTATTCATGAATATATATATATATATATATATATATATATATATATATATATATATATATATATATGCACTGTTGGCAACATCTTAGTTTCAGAGTAAGTAGCTTACTTTTGAATTACTTTTTGTATTCCCTTAATATGTTAGGGTGTTTGCAGTCATTCAGAGTGGTTCTGGGTATCTGGCTTTGAGCATGTCTGGAGAACCCTAAGTACTAGAACTACAGCCCTGGCTGTAAATAAAGTGTTGGATTTATGTGTTAGTGGTGGTTGGCAGGGATGGGGTTAATTTATATTCCTGCCAAATAAACGTGGGTTTTGTGGCTGTTTTGCACAGTCACAGGTTTAACTGGTTAATTGGTTAATTGGCTTATTAATTTAATTAGCGACTGTTTAAGACTGTTTGGTCTGAGTTGGTGTGAAGGCCAAAGTCCTGTGTGGGATAAAGAAGGGTGTTGTGTGAACCTTAGTGTAATTTAACTGGGAAATTGTATTTTTGTAATTGGTAGATGGCTTAGCCGTCTGGTATAGTTCGAATGGAAGAAGAGTTCAGCATGACAATGTTTTTTTGTTTGGTGTTTTGTTGTTTATTCTGTGTGAATAAAAGTGCACGCTAGTGCTTTAAACGTGTAGTTCTTGTGTCTGGGTCTGATGATTGAAGGAGCGAATGAGCCAGACAGGAAGGCTACATTACAAACCTTCCTCATTCTATTAAAATCATGCAACTGTACCACCTTTCAACTCTGCCAGCCTAACCTGCTCTACATTTCAAGAGACAGAGAAAGAATTAACCGTAGTAAATAATGGAAACAAACAAAAACAATGTTAAGAACTGCTTTAAAAATGGTGTGGAGAAGATTGTCAATTACTATGTATGTAATTGCACTGTAACTAATAGTAGTAGCACACACAAAATACAAGATGATATTAGTCCCAACAGGTTATATACTTTAAAAAAGGAGAGCTAATAAGATTAGTTATATAAGCAAGGGAAATCATTAAAACATACCATTTCCCCAATGTGGCTATATTGCATTAATGTACCATTTATGCTCTATTGAAGTTAGTGGTTAAGGTTTGGCTGTAGATATTGTTGAGGATTAAAAAGGGATCCTTGCAAACACCACCCATGAGAAAAGGCCTGTTTACTATGCATTAAGATATGACATTTTTTAAGCTGTGAGAATGAGGGAAGATACAGTATTTCAGACAACATTTACAGCTGTCTCTGGGTGCTTTACCTTATAGGGCTATGTGACAAAGTGCCCGCCCCTGTGTATATTATCTGTTATGTGTTGCGTGTGGTGTGTTTAAATATTGGTGTATAGACATTGGTACACGGGATATAAACGGGTCTGTGTAACACGAATGTTTAAAAAATGTATATGTGTATTTAGGCACGAGGATTGCACAGCACTTCACATGCAAGTAAAATGTAGTAATATGTGAGCACGGGGAATTGCACTTTTTAATTCACGTGCTGGGATTCAAGTGAATAATTAACTGGTAATTGAATCCCAGCACAACACTATATATAGATGCACGTTGTCACATACTCGCGGTTGGGTGTTCGAGAGTGGAGAACGGGAGATAGAGATAGAGATAGAGATAGAGATAGAGATAGAGATAGGTAAGTGTAAATATAGATTTCAATTGTTTGTGTAGCGTTCGTCCACTCTGTGTTTTGTCCGTGTCTATTCGTTTTGTTTGTCTGTTTATTTTGGCGTGAAGTGCCGTGTCCTGTGTTTTCGTGTTTGTTTAAACCTTTTATTTTACAATAAACCGCCGCCAGCCAGCGCCATCATCATTTCATTTCATCCGTCCTGTGTTTTGTGTATTTCATTCCTTTTCCTGGTTCTGACGCCGCCCACTTCGGCCGTCTCTGTGACAGGCTATTACTTACAAATGAAGTTAAAAAACAAAGACTTGACAAGGTATTCTTTAGTAAAACACAGTTGATATAAGTTAATGTGTTTTATGTAAGGTTTGGGTGAGAGGGCTGCAAAGCACAGCTGAGCTGCTTTGGTGATACAAAATTGTGCAAAATGGCAATAACAGGCACCCAACACTCTACACGTGACATATTAATTTACAATTAATCACACAAATTAAGATTATACTCAGGAACATCAGTCATGACATTCACAACAAAATCGACATATTGAAAACAAAACGCTTCCAGAGAAAAATGTGTTTTTATAAGTTTGTAGTAAGGTCAGCAATATTTTCTTCAGAGAAACTAGTGCCACGTTCATCACAATATAAAGAAAGAATGAAGTCAAAAGGATCATCCATTTTGCAAAAGGTAGCAGGTATGTGTGTTTTTTGGTTTAGTCTTTAGATTTCTGAACATTGGAATTAGTTGTTGTGTTCTATGCATCGGACGACATCTGTACACAGCACAAGAGGTACCGTGCTGTGATTGGTTACGTGGAAGGTCAGACGCCCTGCTGTTGTAAATAAGTGTCTGGTTGGAATAGGAATGTAAGGTTGGCAGGGATGGGGTTAAATCTGTTTCTGTTAGCAATCACAGGTGTGGCCCAATTCGGTCATTTATGAAAATTGCAGAGTGGCCACATGTACTGTATATAGGGAAGGAGAAAACCTTTGCCTGGGGAGTTTTGATGAGTGTAACCTGTGTATTAAAACTATGGGTTTCTGTGTTACTTAGTGAAAGCGACTGCCCAGCCTCACCTCAATGTTAGTATTGATTACTCCTTTGTTTAAACCTGTTGTTTGGGCTCCTGTGCCTTCTTTTCTTGATTTGTTCCAGAAGTTTGTTGTTTTTGTTAATAACAGTGTGCATACGTGATTGAACTGCAGTGTCACAAGCCTTCGAGTCAGCAAGAATGAGGTTCAGAGGCAAAGGATTTCTCCTTTCCTATACACATGGCCACTCCACAGTTAGCATCAATTACCTAAATGAGGAATGACCACACCTGTGCTTGCTGGCAGGGACAGATTTAACCCCATCCCTGTCAACCTTACATTCCCCACACACACACACACTATTTACAGCCGCAGGACTTATACTCTGTCACAGGTTGATTTCTGATCACTAATCTGAACAGGGTCCAGTTCCAACTGGTCCAGATTAGCGAGTCAACTACTTTGGGTCATGTCACCTCGCTATAAAAAAGATATTGCTGCTCTAGAAAGAGTGACCAGAATTATTCCAGGCTTAAAAGGCATGTCATATGCAGACAGGCTAAAAGAATTGAATCTGTTCAGTCTTGAACAAAGAAGACTACGTGGCGACCTAATTCAACCATTCAAAATTCTAAAAGGTATTGACAGTGTCGACCCAAGGGACTTTTTCAGCCTGAAAAAAGAAACAAGGACCAGGGGCCACAAATGGAGATTAGACAAAGGGGCATTCAGAACAGAAAATAGGAGGCACTTTTTTACACAGAGAATTGTGAGGGTCTGGATTCAACTCCCCAGTAATGTTGTTGAAGCTGGCACCCTGGGATAATTCAAGAAGCTGCTTGATGAGATTCTGGGATCAATAAGCTACTAACAACCAAATGAGCAAGATGGGCTGAATGGCCTCCTCTCATTTGTAAACTTTCTTATGTTCTTATATTATTGTGGGAAAAATCATTACTTTGATTTTTAAAGGCAGCTTTGAAATAAAACATTAAAAAAAAAAAAAAAAATCTTATGTTTGTGGGACTTTGACACTTAAAACAGGACAATGGTTTGTGAATTGAATTCTCGGTGTTTATTTTTGTTTATTTATGTCAAAATGTCCCAGTCACTTAACAGGAAATAAGTAGGCCAATTTTCTACCTTAGGCTTCAAATCCCTTATTTCAATTCAAAGAATACTACTAATAGGGTAAATGAAACAGAAGGCTTTTTTTTTTCAAGACTTAAGAGCACAGCTTACTAAATCAGAACACATTCACTGTTATGCGAGTTTGGCACACAACAAAGCTCTCCATCTTTGTTGCAAAAGCTTTCAGAACACAGAGGTGCTTTTAAAATGCACTGACTATTCTCAGTGCAGGACATATAGAACCAAAATACTGTAAGTTAAAAATAGATTCTTTGAACTTAACAAGCCTGTGGTATTAACGATTAATGCTACTCGTATCTAAATCAACACTCTGTGCTTAGATACAGAAGATAATACACACATCTGTACATAGGGGATGTGACATGTCTATTCCTTTGTATTATAAATGTACACCACAATGTAGGCAGATACAGTATATGACGCAGTGGAGGAACCGAGTGACACTACAGTAGAATACTGTGTTGTGCCATGTAGACATATCAGTTTATAACACATGTAATCTAGATCGGTCTTCACAGTAACCAGGGAATGGGCTACCCCAACCACTATAACGGAGATGGCTGAGCCGATATACCTGGCGGAAAGGTATAGTGTAACATCACTGATGATTTAACTCTCAAGTGGGTTGGGGGAACATTGGACACAGCTCTTAAGAGTACCAAAGCAAACTATAACACCCCAACCCCTCAATTCACTGACACACAAATAGAATTATCCAAAAAAGAGAAGGTTTCTATAGAAGTATAACTATATCATATGGGAGATACTGAAATTGGAGAAGGAATCTATGAAAATGATCTAGGAGTTTTTGTTTACTCAGAAATCTAGACAATGTGGGGAAGCTATAAAAAAAGGCCAACAAGATGCTCATATACATTGTGAAAAGTGTTGAATTTAAATCAAGGAAAGTAATGTTAAAACTGTACAATACATTAGTAAGACCTCATCTTGAATATTGTGTTCAGTTCTGGTCACCTTGCTATAAAAAAGATATTGCTGCTCTAGAAAGAGTGCAAAGAAGAGCGACCAGAATTATTCCGGGTTTAAAAGGCATGTCATATGCAGACAGGCTAAAAGAATTGAATCTGTTCAGTCTTGAACAAGGAAGACTACGCGCCGACCTGATTCAAGCATTCAAAATACTAAAATGTATTGACAATGTCGACCCAAGGGACTTTTTCGACCTGGAAAAAGAAACAAGGACCAGGGGCCACAAATGGAGATTAGACAGAGGGGCATTCAGAACAGAAAATAGGAGGCACTTTTTTACACAGAGAATCGCGAGGGTCTGGAATCAACTCCCCAGTAATGTTGTTGAAGCTGACACCCTGGGATCCTTCAAGAAGCTGCTTGATGAGATTCTGGGATCAATAAGCCACTAACAACCAAACGAGCAAGATGGGCCGAATGGCCTCCTCTCGTTTGTAACCTTTCTTATGTTCTTATGTTCTTATGTTCTTAACTATTTAGGTTCACTGCCACTGGAAGAAAAGTCATTTAAAGACACAGCACATGTGTGGCAAAGGTAATTGCAAGCCATTCCCTCTGACTACTGTTTTTGGAGCATTGGCTCCGGATAAATCAACGTGTAATTACATCATATAATAATGCTGGTCTAGCCAGAGCCGCCCAGACTAAGATTGGGACTTAATCAAAGTTGAAAAGGGGGTGAATGAGGTTTACTAAATTTGCAATCTTGTAAATGTGTCTGAATACACTTTGGATCAAAATTGGTTGGGGGGGGGGGCTACACTACATAAGAAAAAGGGTTTTGACAAGAGTGTAGCTGGTGTATGCAATGGTTTAGAGTCTTTAACAAACAGAAATCTGAGGTAGATGTACAAAACACTTTGACACTGCTGTGTGCACAAACTACAGCATTCCACATTCAAACATACAGTACTGTTCATACAGCATTGTCAACAAGACTTCTGTAATTCAATTAAACAAACAAGCCAACTGCATTTATTTGAAGAGCAAGCTCATTTTACAATAATTCTGTGCAGTTCAGTCGTGTACGTAATGTGAGGAAATAAGTAGGGCTTTCTGACAAAAAGCATATGTGAACAATGAGAAATAATGACTTGTTAATGAAATGTTAAATGCAGTTATTACCACTGAATGTGACACTTAACAGAAAATGGCAGAACGGTCTATTTATTTTTTTTATTGAAATGAAAAAATATAAATATTATTATTAAACTGCAGTGCATATAAAAACAGAAACCTTTCCTAAGCAGTGCTGTGTCAGCCATATGTATTTAATTCCAAATCAAAACAGCCACTGTGGCCCTCATATTTCTACTTTTATTAAACAAACAGCTACTAAAAACAATATATACAGTTGGTTGATACTCTATTCTGTAACTCGTTTTCTATATACTGTGGTACTGCAGAATAGAGTAATGTGCTGTATATTGTTTTTAATTAACATACTGATGTAGGCCTCTGAAGTAATGACCAAGCACTTGAAGTGTTGCCTTTTCACACATCTCTGTTTCTTGTATCCATACTATAAAAAAAGTATAATAATTTGCAAAAAATATGTAAGACAAAGCATAAGTAACTATACTCTGTCATATGTCATTGTCAGTGTGTGTACACTAGAAAACTGAATCCATATAACATGTTCTCTACTGCATAAAACTGTATAGAGAATGTTATAATCAACAACAAATGACAGGACATGTTTAAGGCTACAAGTCTTATACATGTTGCATTTTTCTACTCTGATGCATTATGACCATCAACAATTTACTCAAAGCCTCCACTAGTGTTTTCTACTATTATAACAACCTTGACTTGCATAAAGAAGGAAAAACACAGAGTGAAATAGCTTGCATCACTTGATTTTCAAGGTGTGGTATCTAAAGCATAATCAACAAGTATAGAGAAACATCATCTGTAATTGACAAACCCAGGACTGGAAGACCCAAAAAGCTGTCTAACAAGAATGAGCAATACTTGAAGAAAATATCCTTAAGGAATAAAAAGAAGACAAGCATTGAACTGACAACAGAACTGGCAGAAGGCACAGGTGTCACTCTCCATCCATCAGCAGTCCAAACACCTTTGACCATTGTTCCACAGTCCAATTTCTGTGTTCTTTGCATAATTATCCTTTTAGTCTTGTTCCCCTTTTTAACAGAGGTATTCTTACTGCAACACATCCTTTAAGTCATGATTTCAAGAGTGACCTTCGTATTGTTGATTTGGTG
The DNA here is from genome assembly GCF_017654505.1 of Polyodon spathula. Lineage (NCBI taxonomy): Eukaryota > Metazoa > Chordata > Actinopteri > Acipenseriformes > Polyodontidae > Polyodon > Polyodon spathula. The sequence continues at coordinate 7,213,283 of NC_054542.1, forward strand.
GACAACACCACCTGGTTTTAATGGTGTTTTTTTTTTTTTTAGCTCTCTCTCCCAAAAAGTTAAGAGTAAAAAAGTCTCACTCCTCCATACACGGAGGCAAACTCACCACACACAGGTGGGTGAAACTATCAATAACTCAATTAGTCGGTACCCAGTAAGACATTACAAGGGGACTGAGTGGAGAAGCTACTAGAAAGTGATACATCAATTACAAAGTGCTTCTCGACAATATATAAAAAACGTGCAATAATCAATTAAATCTGTACAATTCTAAACATAAAACATACAAGTGACAAATAAATATGTGAAATATAGCAGGGGCATTATTGACTCGCCCGGGCTAGCCCCAAAATTCAATGAAAACTGTTGAAAAAATGTGTTTCGCCCAGTTGTCTTTTCAAGTTCTGGGCCAATCTAGTTTCACGGTCAAGTGCTGAAAAAAAATAGTTACTTCGGGATCCACCCAGAAGCGTTTGGCGAAACTAGATTGGCCAGAACTACAATTTAAAACATGACATCATAACTACAATTTAAATGTCACGTTGTGTGTGTGTGTGTGTGTGTGTGTGTGTGTGTGTGTGTGTGTGTGTGTGTGTGTGTGTATATATATATATATATATATATATATATATATATATATATATATATATATATATATATATATATATGGTACAGTAAGTAGAATTGATTACTAAAGGCAAACTCTGTTCAGCAGTATATAATCTGAGTGTAGGGCTATTGTGGTCTGTTTCTTTTACAAGAATACACATTCTGAAATATATTAAAAACTATTTTGAATGTTTATGACAAATCATAACACCCAGTTATAAGAACATTATTACTTTTTGATGAATCTCTGTATGGCTATAGCTTGTATTGGGAACTGTGTTGTAGAGTATAGAAGTTCATACAGTTTTAATACACTCAAGAGCAAAGGTACTTTAAAAAAACATAGTCAATAAAAACAAGTCAAAAAGATACATTGTACAAGCCACACACACACACTATGTATAGGGCTTGAACAAGTGTCTAAAATGTGCATAATCACCGTTAACATAACATAACGTGAACCAACATACTGTTACTGAGCTGGTGGAAATCACATGTAAAGAAACCGCATTTTACAGAAAAACATACCATAACAACGAAAACACTTTCTAAAAACTAAAATTACCAAACGTGTGATGTTGTTAAATAGGCTGGAGATGAAAACGGCCTGGAGATCCCAAACTGCAAACGCCAAATGCAGGTCTACTGCTATACTCCTAGCTTTAATCGAATCAATTACATCCCCTCGCCCGAGGTTACAGGTGTCGTTCCCACGCACCAGCACCAGTTCTTACCCCTGCATATGTTCACAGAAAATGAACCAGTGTCCTGAAAAAGCCATGATTCTATTGTTTTACAAACGTTTTGAAGGACAACGATCAACTGGTTTTAAAGCAACCTGTTAGCAAACTCGGTCCACGCAGAAAGTTAATGCTGTAAGTTTCGTCAATTTCTGTTGTAATATAATAATTACCATGCACACTGGGCATTTATTATACCTCCGTCTATTTAAAATATACTAAAACGCAACATCAAAATCATAAGTGTTCACTGTGAATGCCTGAAACTTAGCTTTATTAACACGACTGGTACAGTGGATCAAAAATGGTAATAATATTTACAAATTATTATATTGGCTACAAATATCTTAAATGTAGTTTCACTTTACATGCCATAGGTTCTGCATGATCTGGGGTAGATGTGTTTGGCTTTAAGCTACCGGTACGCAGCAACATTAAAAGATTAAAAAATGGAGATTAAAAAAACAACAACAACAACAACTATTGGAATACTTACTGTATTCAGAATTGTGGGCTTTTACTTCTGCCTTGGTTTCGTCTTGCAAGCTTTAATGATCCCGCGATCAAATAGCCTTCCAGCCTGGTGGGACGACACGGAATAGAAGAGTTGCTTATATCCAGGGGGAGTCCACTGTATCTAACTGACGAGCAGACACAAGCAGTGCATCCTTCGGTTCAGACCTCGGAGCTCCTCTGTTTGCCGGCGTTTCACTTTAATCGTCCGCGCTGTTCGCTCCAGCCAGCCCCCCTTCTATCTGTCTATGACTATATAGTGTTATGAGATATTGGTAATAATATAAACCCCGTGGCCGTTAGCTTCGCTTGCGTTCAGTACCGGCTGCTCCAGTGCGTTCTGCCTGCCACACGGTTTCTGCTGTGTGCAGAATCCGTTCACTTGTCTTGTGTTAGTCAGTGAGCTGCGGTATGTAGCCCCAGCGCCTGTCTAGCTACAGTGTAGAGAGCACTCTGTTTTATGAGAATGGTTATTATATAGCTTTGCTGGATGTGTTCGGGGTTTGGTGTATCTACACAGATATGAAAATTAAATTATCTGGCTTTTTCTAAGTGGTCACGCATACAGTAGCAAGCGCACATCATAGGTAACGTAAGTATTATTTCCATGCTAGTAATCACATGATGATATCGCTGTGTTGTTTTTATCACACACTGATTATTATGATTCACTTATCAATCGTACAGCGGGTTCCTTCCCAACTTTATATCACTTTGGGAAACAAAAACATAAGGTTGAAAAATTACATAGGGATGTAGTTTCTGAACAGTATTGAAATATTTAGAGTACAGTGGAACAGAATAGCACACAGAACACTGCATTATATATGGGTTTTATTATTGCAATGTGTGCATTATTATAGTAGGCTCTGCAATAGAAATTGATTATATTAATGGACACTCTTGTAATCAATGCAATAGTATTGCAACTATAATTCAAGATCAACAGAAAAAAAAAGTTATATCCGCACTCTTTAGACTTGTACTAAATTAAAAAAAGACTGGACTTTAATGATTTTTCTTATTCATACCCTAAATTACTTTTTTTCCCTTTATTTCTGCCGTGGAATGTACTATTTCATCTAGTACTACAAACGCAATAGTGACACCTTAATACACGTTTCGACTGGAAGAATTGTTCAATGCCTTCAATGCTATGAATATTATTCCTGTTATTATTGTTATTTTTTTAATCTGTTTTGATTGATTAAACAAATATTTTTCACACATGTTGTTATGATATGCATGGCAGTAATCTACACTACTTCTGGTTTCTTTAACAACAGCTAAGAAAAGTATTCTTTAAATAAGTTACACAAAAATATCATCATTACTGTTTACTGTATAAACAGGCGAATTGGACAAAATATCTAGGTATCAGTTCATGTACACATGTGTTGGAGGGACAGGTTAAGTACCAGGGGCTGGATGCATAAATCACCTTAAGTATTAATTATAACACTTAAGGATGTATTTTTTCTTAACTAGAGTATTAACTTAAATGTGTCAGGCTGCTTTCTGCAACATCCTTACACTTAAGTAATGGCTTTCCTGAGTATATTAAATCTTCACTTGCTGTAATGGCATTAGAGGCAGGTTAAAGAGATCTGTGAGTTAATCTAATTAGAGACAGCGCACCCCTCACACACTCACACATGGACGCACACGCACACGCACACGCACACACACGCACACGCACACACACACCAAGCACGCCACAAACAAAGAGTTTCAATAGCAAACCTACAAAACACCTTCCATTAACCTGAATTCTCTTCTAATCTTGGTTCCAATCACTTGTAATGGGGATTCATGCCATTCGAGGGATTCTGAAGACCATTAATTTAATAGGCGACATTGAATCAACATTCGTCACGAGTATCAGTTTATTTCCTGCGTTAAGCTGTCTGCTTCTCCTCACCTCACTGGTTCTGTGTGAAGAGCTCCTCATTTTCTATATTATCGGCATGTTATATTTATACAGCAATGTTGGCCTTGTATCTCTGTTTCTACATCTGGCACAATATGTATTAATTCCTCTCTTTAGAAATGTGCTGGCGGCACTGTATATTCAGAGCGCACCATTGGATTGAAGACTGTGGGTTTCTGAGGAAAGAGATCTGCGCTTGGCTGCATGTAGTCTTGCTTTCTTTGGTCCTATCTTTCCCCGTCTGTCTGTTTGATACAGAGCTACTGTACAGTGCCAGTTTTGCTCTTACTTTCTCTTTGACTTTAACCCTTTAAGGACAGATGCAGAGTACAGTCTCCATCCAGGACTTTAGACATCCATTCACACTATATACCTCATTCATAAAGCATTTACTGGCACTCTACAATCCACTTCAATTGGGACATGTCTAATAGAAAACTGTAAGATTGGGGATGTTTTCTTTTTGTTTGTTTGCTTGTTTTTAGCAACAATTGATAATGATGTTTGGCTTTGAAATACCCATTATGACAGAACTAGGCATTTATCCATGTTAGCTAAACTAAATATGCAGAGCAACTGGTAGCTAACAAGCTGAGAAATAAATAAATAAATAAATAAATAGGAATTTTCTCTCATTTCTTGTTATGATGGAAATACTAGTGAAGGTTTCTATAATGATCTAAAAAATCTGCAGTGATTAGAATATGAAAGAATGATGAAAACCTGCTGTTTAGCAAGATCTGTGGTACAGGGGCTGGGCAACAATGATATGGGGATGGGGGTGGGGGGTTATGCAATCATAACTTATTGATTATAAACTCCTAATTGCTAGGGTTACTACCATGCATGTGCAACTACCATGTCGTTTGTGCATCTTTCTACAGAAGCACTTGCCAACCAGTCACCTCAGACCTCTAACAAAGTCTGTCAGATTGTCTGTCTTGCCCTTCAAGGATGCATTTTGGACAACAAATGAGTCTGTCATGTAAATGGCAGTTCAATTGCATAACAGTATGTGCTATATATATCAGGTGTGTGTATATATATATATATATATATATATATATATATATATATATATATATATATATATATATATATATATATATATATATATATATATATATATATCAGGTGTTTTTTCATTAATTCTTTTTTTTTTTCAATCCTTCAATGTGGCTGGCTAAAGTACAAACATAATATAATCTTCTAGTTGGAGGTGAGCAGTGTAAATTGAGACCTTTTTAATTATTATTATTTCAAACTAGACATTGATTTAATAGAAACAATGGCTACAAGAAAAATATCTGTGTAGTACACAATAACCTCCACTAGGAGTGCTACAGGACTTAACAAAGACAGCAAATTACACAGAAGTGGACAAAATTACTCACTAATGCAGATTGACTTCAGAAGCATACTCCACAATACATTGTAACACTCCTTTCAAAGCTCTGAATAAAGTGTATTTGTATGTATGTATGTAGCAAAATTATAAGTGTAGTTGCTGCTAATTAGTTCCTTAGTATTAGCTACTAGTAGCAGTAGTAGTTGCCATAGTAGTAGTATAATTGTTATTATTATGTATGTTTTTAGTACAGGGTCCATAGCACTTTAAAATAAATCTTGGTAATTAAAATGTCATTAACAAAAAGGTGCCCTAGTTTCTCTCTCTCTCTCTCTCTCTCTCTCTCTCTCTCTCTCTCTCTCTCTCTCTCTCTCTCTCTATATATATATATATATATATATATATATATATATATATATATATATCCTGTATGGAAATAGGTACAGTAAGGTATAAATATAATGTAAAAGTGGCCACTGTTGTTAATTAGCAGGAGTATAGTCTTGGGGGTTTAACACTGGTTTGGGGTTTATAATTGTAAATACCATTATAAAAGCTGTAATAAAGTATGATCATGGTAAAGCATGGGTCAGTATTGTAAAGCCCAGGCATGGCAAAGTATATTAAAAAAAAACAAAAAAAACATGGCCAGCCATGGTACATTATAGTAAATGCATCATATAAACACGGAGAAAATGCAAAATGCAAATGCACAGTGCAAATTTACTGTTAACTTTTCAGCACTAATAATATTCATATTTAACCCCCAAATAATGTATCATCATGAACATTCACTGCATTTAAAGCCTTGCAGTTCTAAGGAATTGTGATACGAAAGGAAACAAAAAAAGTCTCATATTTGACAACACATTGTCTTGTTTCCACTGTTAAAACTCTTTGGTATAGCAAGAAACACTTACATGGGACTGCAGTTTCCCTGGGAATAAGCACAGTTACTGTATCTTTCCAGCTTTCAAGAGCACTAAACTCATCAGCATAAAAGGTATGGGCAACAATACAGTACAAAAATCTGATAGATTCACATTGACTCCAACATCAATTCCTTTTTTCAATGTCCTATTCATAGTTGCCCACTCTGTGGTTTAATATGTGAATGGCACCACTCTAGGCTCACAGCCTGTTTCCTTTTTTGTCATTAATTTGGTAGAGCACAAGTCTGAGCTCAAGCCTGCCAGTGCATTAGATCCATTTCACAGTCAATGAGCTTCTCTCCCTGCTTCAGTGCTTCTCTATGGCAAGCACACAGCTTAAGGTCTCTCCTCTTTCTTTACAGTCAAGATATCTTGTCATACCTAAGCCAGTCTATTTTTTCACCTGTATTCTACAACAGTGTCATAGCAGTTATCCTTGGATCACATTGAAATAAGATGTGCAAATATTATACAATGGCACGGTCCCCCTTTTCATTTCTATGTGACTTCAAACCCGATGCTCTCATTAAGCCTATTTATTTTAGTTGTTTTTGTATTGAAATGACCTCATGGTGATTTTTTATATCGTTTTTATATTGAAATGACCTCAGATTACATAATCACAATGTATCACTACAGTAACGTGTCATTATTGGATACCACCTCGTGCCTCACAAAACATACACACCCTGCCAGGCCACATTATTCTTTCTTTCTTCATATAGTGCCTTTCACAGTGAACCACCATCACAAAGTGCTTTACAAGATACAAGACTAGGGTGTGTGAACTATGCATCAGCTGCAAAGTCACTTACAAGAACGTCTCACCCAAAAGACAGAGTACAAGGAGGTTAAGTGCCTTGCTCGGGGTCACACAATGAGCTGGGATTTGAACCGGCTACCTCCAGGTTACAAGCCTGTTTCTTCAACCACTGGACCACACAGTCTCCTTTAATTTAATTGGAAAGAGGTTAACATCTGTAATATGTAGCACTCACTGTTGTGCAATCTCTCCTGTAGTGGGTACCATAGTGGTGTTAGCTGTAGGGAATTTCCGATCTTCACTGGGGATTCCATTGGTTCTGGCGCTATTGTGGGTTACAGAGACAAAACTGTCAGGGAGTCACTTCACCATACTACAGTGACCCCTACTGGGCAAGCTGCCCAGTGAGCTCAAGCAGACACCAGGGTTTGCCATGGTGGTGGGCTTGGAAAAAACCCATTGACCTTAAATTCACCTGTGTGGTGAGTTTCTTCAGTGAGAGAACATAAATGGACATTCTAAAAAACAAGGGTAGACTAATTGAAACAACAAATCATGCCTGTGTCTACATTTTCAGTTTATCTCACTGATGTCTGGTTATATGTTGGTTGCTTTAATAATCCCTCTAAATTTAGCTGTCAGGCTGCTTTATCTGATGTGTGTCTGCTCATCTTTCTGCACAGATATCTTTATCTCAGTATCTCAGCTCCCACAAGGCAAAAAAAAAACATTTGCAGCACATATGCAGTTCCCACACATCTCACAAGCTTCTGTTGCTTTCCCTGTTCATTGCTCTCTCATATCGCTTTCTCTCTTTTTTTCTCTCTTTGTAATCCAGCGGAATGTTTTTCAATCACAGCCAGCCAGCAAAAGGGTCACGTAGACTTCAGCGTTAATGGGCCGACGTCTTTGATTCAGCTTCCTGGAGAAAACCAGCGGTAAATCTGCCACTCTCACAGGAGGAAGAGGAAAAGCAATTGAGATGAATGAAAGACAACAAAATATTTAGCAAACATTAAAAAAGTTTCCTGCAGATTTCGTTCTTTTTTTTTTTTTTTTTTTTTTACTATTTTCCTAACATGGAATATGTCCCAAAGCATTACACGCTACATGCCAGGGCAAGCATGCAACATTTCACACTAATACATTATCACAGCTGATGTCACTGTGATGACCTGTTCCTTAATATAACTGGAAAAACAGGGGAAAAATACTAGTACCTATCTTATCAATTGCCACCTGACATCCCTAGTTTCATTGCAGGAAACATTTACAAGAGTTATTACAGACGTACTTGCTGTAACCCTACTATCACTACTGATTTTCATCTTCCTCTAAAATTGCATTTTATTTAATATTGCATTACTCTAACATAGTCTCGTGAATGGCAGTAAACAGTCCCTGTATGCTTTCAAGTCTGGATACCTTTAAGTAACGGATATAACTGGGAATATCTGTCAGTTATGAGCAGGGCAGAGAGCTGTGTAGACATGCTCCAGATGTATCCAGAGTAATATGGGTTGACTAGTGAGCTAAATAACAAAAGTACCTGACTCTGATATGTATGTTATAGACTGAAACTCGACTACTTTTTAAAAAGAGTGCTTTGTGCTGGTACTTACAATCTGTGACTAGACTCTCTATACTGCCTTCTGGCCTGAACTAACATCAAATCAACCTGCCCATCTGCATGTCTTACAAATATGTTTCTTTTCATTTTAATTGTTCTATAAAAAAACAAAACAAAAAAAAGTTTTCACTCATTTTGTGGTTTGCTTCAAGTACTCTACAATAATCAAACAATAAAATGTGAAATAGCTTTATTAGAGTGTGTAGATTTGTAATAGCTGCAGCTGAGTGGGAGTGGAAACACACTTCCTCTTGACAAAGGTATGTTAAATGTAGCCTCATTACGTAGTTTGGGGGACGCCGTAAAAGGCCCTCCTCACCTGCTTTCCTCTCTCTCTTTCTCAGCCAGTTAACCCGAAACTCACTCCCCCGGCCGGGCCTGGCTCCGCCGCCCAGGTTCCTCGTAGGTCAGAGGGGACCCCCGGCCACACCTTTTCTTTTGCAGCTCGTGCACTTTAGCCTCAGCGAGGCTCTAATCTATACGCCATTCTCCTAACTCTCTCTCATTTTCCTCCAGGTCCCGCGGGCATCCAGCGGTTGCCCGGCCCTCACTTCAGGGCTCTCGTCTGATGGAGGTCAATTCTACTGGCAGGACCTGTCTAGATCTTTTTCCTTTCCAGGTCCGGGTACCCTTCTGTCCCCCCAGGGTAGCCGGGTCTCCCTACCACCAGGCAAGCTGCTGGGACAAGTTCTCCACCGAGGGGGGGGGGGGAGATTTCCTCTATCCTCTATCATCCTCTACTTGCCACAACCGCTCAAGCAGCTAGTGGACCTTCAAGCAGTAGGGAACCTGTCCTGTCTGTTCGACTTTGTCACTAACACTCTGTCGCCCAAGTCCCACAAGCATTCCATTCCCCTTCTGCCTTTGCAGGCATTCCATGAAACATACCAAAACGTTGGGAAGTTGGGGAAAAACTCTAACTATGGAATATAAAATTGCATTAAATGGGTCACAGTCATTATCATGTATCTTGCTTGGTTGGACTCCAGGTGATTTATTCCAAGGCTAACAATCAGGGTTTTTATGAGACAATGAAAAATGACCTGGCCAGCAGGAATATCTGACATTTGTATTTTCAGGATTAAATATGATGTATTACAAATTGCTAGAAGTTCCAAAAAAAAAAAAAAAAAAAAAAAGTACAAAAACTATAACATAAATCTAGTATTTAATATGTAAAAAAAAAAAAAAAAAAAAAAAAAAAAAAAAAAAAAAAACCAATACGCGGGCAGCTAATCAAAATCCAAAGTCAGAAAAACACCCTTATGCACTTTGGAGAAAATTAAAACGGTTACATTTTAAAGTGAGGATGCTGTTATATAGAAATAAAATAAAAATTGGAACCAAATAATTGTGAATTCCACATTCACTACCAAGCACTATAATACACAGAAGTTGGCACAATATTTAAATATCACATTTTAACTAATGCCATGGTCGTTTAAGTCGCTGTTTACCTTACTGTACATGCAGTTGCTGTTACAATATATGAGATACGACTCAGATGAGACTCAGTTTGTAGTTCTCAACCTCGCCTTTTCTTATTTGATTTCCAATTCTACTTTAGTAGACCTTGATAAAAGCGATCAGGTTGGTTGTAGGGTTACCAGTTTTAACTTACAAAGAAACTGTTGTAAGGATGTCCTGGATAAAAATGATTAATTTGGAGCTGTTGTATGTTCATTGTTTGTTTGCACTGTGGTCATGTTCAAACTGCCAGCTAAACAAACGCTAAGCCAGCTTTACATAGAGAAGCCAATTACATTTTTATTGTCAATGGAAAGCCTGCAAGGGGACCTAAGAATATAGATTATACTGCCTGCAGTAGATGTGAAATTGACATAATGTTGAATCACTCAGCAATATATTGTACTCTGTATTTAATGTAGATACATGGGAATTTCTAGATTTAAAAAAAAAACAAAAAAAAAAAAAAAAAACTTGAATCATATTTAGACAACAACGATCCAAAAGATACATTGTGTCAACAAACGTCTTTATCGGAGGACGTTCATTTAACTGCTTGACTGCCTTGAGATGTATCTGCATGTTAGGAGTTGCTAAGCAACAACACCGACCTGATCACTTGCTTGGCACAGGTGTTTTTTTAGTTTTCTTTTTTTTTTTTAAACATTTCACTACAGTAGGTGTTAAAAAATGTCCTTAAGGAAGTCAAATGGGTGACAACTAGTTGAAAATGAGATTTGAAATCAAGCATATTTAAACTAACACATCTGTTCATCAAAGGCTCCCTCATTTTGCGAAATGTTTAGTTTTACCGTTGTCTGGCATTAGATGCTAGGTATGGTTGTGTTTTATTTTTAAAAATAAACACATAAAAAAACACCTTTTTAAAAAAAAATTTACACAGGTTATTTTCAATTATTGTTCGCTTGAACTTTTTTTTTTCATTGTAGAAATTGAACTTCGGACAGCCTGAGTGTGTGTGTGTGTGTGTGTGTGTGTGTGTGTGTGTGTGTGTATATATATATATACAGAAAGCAGCATAGATTAGAAAAAGGACAATTTGTAAAGTAAATTTAAAAATATTTAACTGTTGCTCCGCAATAGGTTAAGTCACTCTGCAATTCATTGTGAAAACCCTGCTATAGCAAATAATGTGGCAGCCACTGAAGAGCTCTTAAGTTTTTTTACTTATTTTGAACAGTTCTTTCTGCTGAAACTAACCAAGAGCACATCGTAATGTGAAGTCTGACAGAATGAATCTCTGGCTATATAATCATCTTGAACTTGAGTTCTTATTAGTTAGTGTTTCTGGATGGCTGCATTTTTGACATATTTCATTGTTTCACAGTTGTATCCCTAGAGAAAAGTTACAGTATCATTTGGAGAAGTACTATTTGGAAAATAGGAACTTTCCAGAGGTGTGGGTCTGTATGTGTGCGTACGTGCGTGCATGCAAGCGTGCATTCGTGTGTGGGTGCGAGTGTGTGTGTGTGCGTGTGTGTGTGTGTGTGTTGGGGGGGGTTCTTAAAAGAGAAAAGTGGAATATTTTCCCTAATCTGTTATCTTGACAAAACATAATAAAACACAATAGAACAACTTCCCTCTTTATAATAAGCTGCTCAGCTTTCAGCAGAAAGAGGATGAAGAGGATGAAGAGGACAAAGTTACATTTATTTTGACAGAGGCCCCCCACAATTCCCTTAGCCTTTCTTGTCAAGCATGTCAACAACTTTATAAAAACAAAAAATGTATCAAAAATTCACCTGGTCACAGAGCTGATAATAAAGCTGTCAACAGGCATCCCATACTGCATACTGAAATACTTAAAGCCAATATGCCACCTTGAGACTTATGCTAAACTACAAGCATTGTAAGAAGCCCTCATTTCAATCAATTACGGAATAAAAAAGACAACACATTGTGCAGATATTATCAGCTCAGAGGCTATTTAGAGCTTTGTAAGTAGCAAGCATAGTTTTAAGCCTCTGATGACTACCATGCAGGGTATTGCTTTGCTTCCACTGTGTTTTTTTTGGTTTGGCTAGTGTTATAGAGATTAACATCAGTTTTAAAGACATGTTTATATTTCTAGTTGCAAACTGGTAGTTTTATTAATAAATCATACACTTGGGTTAAGGATGTATTATTATTTTGCTTTAACACTAGAACAGCTGCTGTCATAGCTAATCTGCAATCAAAAGCTCAGCCATCTATAATATAGGGTTAGGATGGTGACCTGCTGTGTGTGAGGGAATACTGGCATGAGTTTAATGTGAACACGCAAATGCTAAAACCCATACACAGATGCTGTTGTCCTATAACTTCTATTATATAAAGCTGCACCATTATAAACTAGAAGCGTTTCTGATCAGGTTACATTTCATTTAGCCTATCAGCTTTTAAATATCTTTTGGCAAATGCTGTAGTTTAGCACACTCTCTGATCGGCAATCTGTGATAATAACAACGAGAGAGCTATGTTTAAGTCAGTAAGCAACACTTCTGGGTGAGTGTTACTTTGCTTTAAGCACTAGTGTCTGTTGAAAATGAGTAAACAAGGCTGCATAAAAGTCATATAATGCTATGGTTAGTTTTTAATTCTTTAACATATAAACATTCCCTTGTCTGGACAGATTTCAAGGCCGGGCTGGCACATGACATTCACAGCTTCTTGCTTATCAATCTATGAAAAATGTACCCACACCTCCAATCAGCAGACACCGTGTGGCATCTGTAGCTTGCAGATGGCACATCACAATGCAGCTCTCCAACTCTCCTGTCTAACAAAAGTAGCAGAAATGCTGGTTTAACATGCAATGCCCTGAAATGATGTGAGTCTTCCATATTACAGTAAAGTAAAAACTCCAGCACAAACATCAACCAAATAAACAGTCAAATAGATCAGTAAAACTGTTCAATGAAAAAGAAAGCAAATTAACTTATTAATTTACTAATACTCTTCTAAAAGCTTTGAATTTCAGAAAGGAAACATGTACTCAAAAAAGAGATCTAACTAGAAATGAAAAACTCAGACATGTGGTTTAGGGGCTTGTTAGTAAGCATTTATTAGAATTTCAACTGGTGGTTTTGCCTTTCAGAATAAAATTGTGCTAATTATAACATTTTAAGAATCAGGCCCTTAATGGTTTTTTGTAGGTTTATATGATAGTGGAACATTGGATTGATGTATTAACTGCTGCAGTAGCACCATTCTTTCTGGAATGAGAAAAAAATCAGCCATTGAAGTCAAATTACTTGAAATAAACAACTGAGGAATTGAATTGAAGGGTGTTAGGTATTCCAAAGTTGTTTATTTGATTTTAAAAATATATTAAAATAGTATTTACCACTTAAAAAAAAAAAAAAGCTCATTAGCCAATGACACTTTGGAGTAAATGACTTTGATGTTCCTTTACAAGTTTGTCTATCAGATTGAGACGTTTCTTCAATGAAAATACTTTATATTACATTGATGAAAGCACTAGCCAGAACCGTTTGTTAACTGGACATAGATTGATCCAATGTATAACACAATGCAGAAATCAAACAGCTGCTTTTTTAAAAATCTATTTTATAACCCATTTTTCTATCTAATTGAAAAGGCCCGATGTGACTGTTGCTGCAATCCACTAATCATCTCTTTTCCTGCCGACAAGCCGATCGTCTCTTTCCAGCTTTCAAACCTCTGCAATGAATGTTTCAAAGCTACTGCATCCTGGAAGCAGAGCCTAGACTTTGTTTGACCTTGTCAGGGCAGCTTACCAGCAAGAGTGGTTGAAGCCTGTTGATGTTTTTTGTCGCTTACCCATGGGAGCAAAACATGCAAATGCATTGCTCCATTTGGGCCACACAAACACGATTCGAACCACATTTGAATGACTTCTAAAGTGAGGTAGCAAAAAAAAGTACAGTATATGGCCATAATTACACAATAAAAGTATTACTTCATGCTGATTTGAACTCGGCTCTCACCAAGATAAGCACCAACTAAGACATAGCTTTACTGTAAACTAATGTGATCCATCTGCATTTGCGTTGCTTTCCATCTGATGATGTAGATATCCTTCTGTCTGATGTTGATTGTTGAAGTGTAATGCTGGCTCCAGGGATCAGCTTCTTTTGCCTCCCCAGCGCATCAGCACACACAATGACTGCGATGCTGGCTCTGGGGATCAACCCAGTGGGGTCTCCCCAGTGCATCAGCATAACAATCGTCTGGATTGAGCTAAATAGGGTACATCTCTGCATTATATACTTGGTGTGAGAAGCATTATATATACTGCATTATATACTTGGTGTGAGAAGTACAATATGAAGCAAACATGTTTGTTAAATACACATTTGGATCAATGTTATGTTTGGATAAAGTCATTCATGTAGTGTGCCCTGAATAGGGATTGTCACAGTATTTACTGCATTTACCATTCAAACCAAAAATTGATCTTTGTTTACAGTATTGCTGCATTTCAGATTGATTCCTAATACAGAGCTGCTGTTGCCTGTGACACAATTAGTGTTTGAAATTGTAATGCAGGTGTAAATGAGTTGAACTGCAATCAAAACACAGGAACAAGGAGACTTGCAGTCTCCCTTTGTGTTTTCCTTTATACATACATTTTACTTCACCGGATAGCATTCTGTTAAAATTTCTTTGTTCTCCTTTGCAAATTAATTAACAGCATCGAATTGTGATAATCTCTTCCATGCCCAATTACAGGACCCTCTGTGTGACTTGCTGTTGATTCCTTTTGTCAGTTTTACATTAAGTATATGGAAAACTACAATGCGGTATGTAATTCACTATGTTAACGTAACATTGTTCAGCAGGATTAATTTGACTTTATGAAGTAAAATTTGTTAATTCTATAGGGTGACGCAAAACCTTTGGCCACAGCTTGTATATCATTTGCCTGAATATACAATTATTATTATATAGTAAAATACATTTACTCCCACAAAGCTAGAGGAGTAATCCCCTATCAAAACTCCTTGCCATAAATACCTGACCTGCTCCCATTGATTCTGAAAACATGTTAACTTGATGAGGTCAGTGTTTTAAATTCACATTTGGATGCTGCTGACATTTCTTTGATGGAACATCTATAGGTTGAGTATTTATGAAAACAACCATCTGAAGACAGATCATTCTCACGAAGATAAAAGACTATAATAAAAGCTACTCCAATTAGCGCTAAATGCTTTAGTGCAGGTTTAAAGCTTTATATTTATTACAAAATTCAATGCATTGGCTAAATTATTTTATATTGTTTTGACAGTCATACTTTCAGAAATGTAAATGGCAGCCATGTGCACAAACCTGAATCCTGCGAAATGTTGACCAAAACTGTAATTTTTTTAATTTGTTCTCATCATCCCTAAAATAGACTACAGAATTTGTGTGATTGTGGCAGAGTGGCTGGGTGGGTGATGTCACAGACCAGCAAATGTAGGCACACATGTGCTCTTTCTTTTATTAAAATGAAATAAATTAAGCAAACAAACAAAAGATTTGTACTAAAACACACAAAACAAAAGGCACAATGGCCAAAACAAATATATATACCATGCGGATCCTTCCAGCAGGAGTAACAATTGTTTACCTTTAATTTATTCTCCTTTGCTCTCTCTCCAGTTTTCTCCTTTTAATCACCTCTCTCCCCTGTGAGCGGCTGATGTGGTTTTATATACATAGTCATCTCCAAATTAGTAATTACTTAATTAATTTGGAGATGGCCACATTGCGCTTGCATTTAAAGGGATGAAGATTTAACCCTATACACACTCTCAAACACAAACCAGTGCCTTTTAATAACCACAAACCAATCAATTTAATTTATAACAATACAGAAATAATACAGCAGGGATGGGCGTACCCTGTCACAGTGATCCGCAAGCCTGCTGGTACTTTATTCTGCAGCGGTCCTGGGAGGGTAGCCCATATAGAACTACATATGTTACAACATTTTTACCAGTCACACTAGCCCTGTGTTTATGCTCAAGTTTCAGGTCTGGTTCGTGGATGAATCAGGCCTGCATACTTGTGTGCGTTTGTGTGTGGGGAGCGGGGGGAGGGGCTACTCACTTAATTAATCTCTGTGGTTTGCTTTGTTTAACTGTGTTGTTTTAGGTTGCAGTCTCATACCAGCACACATGTGGGGAGGGTTTAACGCAATGGGACATTGTTCTGTTTTTCTTTTGATCTCTCCACTTATTTTGTTTTCTGCACTGACAAGGCAATGCCACCCCTGTTACATGACACAATTGATATGATTTGAAAATGATACTGTCACTGCAAACTTTCAAAGGTTTTTCTTTTTTTTCTCCTTGAGCTTTCTTACTTAATAGCACGTTTGAAGCATCACCTGGCTAAAACTGAACAGAATCACCTCCCTCTTTGGTGTTAGAAAAGCCATCTGCAGGATTATGATTGTCACAATAGACTGGTGAGATTCAGATTGAAACTGCACAAGTTATAGTATCACTTTCCATTTTTATTCGGTAACACTTTACATTAAGTATATCAAATTACTGTGTATTTATGGTATATAGTAGTTACTTAGTAAATACATGTGTATTTACACATAGTTACAATGTTATGCATTGTTACAATGTACTTAATGTGTAAATCGTTTTGCAAAATATATGTAAGTGCACAGTTGTATCATGAAAGGGTTAGGGTTAGGGTTAGGGTTAGGGTTAGGGTTAGGGTTAGGGTTAGGGTTAGGGTTAGGATTAGGGATAGGTTTAGGGTTAGACTTTGGGTTATACTGTGCAAAATAATTTAAACATTAAGTACATTGTAACTATGCATAATAACATTGTAATTATATGTAAGTAGACATGTACATTAAGTATATTGTAAGTATGCATAATAACATTGTAATTATGTATTTACTAAGTAACTATTAAACACATAATATAAATTCCAAGAAAGGATACCATACACATATTTACAGCAGGAGATATGATACTTTTAATCAGACTCATTTTAGAGTAAATTCGATATTTATATAGCTACAAAACAACAGCCTTAATAGTTATTACATTGAAACGTGTGATTTTAAATCTCAGTGATTGGGGGGAGGGGGGGGGGGGGGGGGTATGGTGCATAGCAAGTCTATTGTGTAGTTACATCAAATCATTATGCAGATGTTTCATTCACCTTGTCCAAAAGGGATTTGACTTGTTGAAAATGGTACATCCTGCAAGCTTACAAGGTGCATTCTCTAGATAAAGCAGGGTACGTGGAAATCATTCTCCCCAGAAGGCATGAAAGCAGATTGATTTTAACATCCTTGGTTCCATACATTGCATTAAACCGGCTCACTGCTGCAGTGCCCAAGCGTGCTGACACTCTGTCTATGTAACTGTTATCACCCAGGCATCTCCCATTGGTTTGGGATCTGAACATACCTGACAACAGGTTTCTAGATTGAGATCTCCCCCAGTGGGGTACCAGTGTATAGAAGTTTTTTAATGCCTGTTGGGAAGAAGAAAAAAGAAGCAAATTATCTAAAAAAAAAAAAAAAATTAGAAAGTGGTAAATATTCTATTTGCAAATCATTTTTAAATAGTCGTTATAATCCATTCCTACAGTTTTACATTTGAAGAGGCAATGCATGTTTTTTTTCTCAAAAGATAAAATCAGGTACAGTCATGTAAATGCTTTCTCAAAAGCATACCGGTATGGATAAATCGCTGATACTTTTGTAGTTCAGTAGCAGTATGCCCATTTGTTCTTTTGTTAGATGCTAATATTGGGTTGAAGGGAATTCTGAGGTTGAAAAAGTCACTACAGATTCCTGCTTCTCAGGTGACAGATGTTAATTGGGGAGCTATACCGCTGCTCTGAAGAATTACCCATCACGTGGTAGGTCTGATGAAGGCACAGAATCTAGCCAGCAGAAAATAAAGCTAAAGCCCTGTGCTGCAAAACTGCATTTGTCATGAGAAACATCAACTGCTGCTTTCTTCTGTCAGCTAAATTTACTGCTCTGATTAAGGATATCATGGTAACTTTAAAACATCTAAACAACTTCAACAAAGGGTGTGCAAATGGCATTTTCAAGCGTTTACTTTCAGCAGTGCCAGCAAATCAATGAGCAGATGGAGCGGATGGAGCAGAAAATAGCTCCTTGTTGCTTCCCCCCATACACACTTTCCTGTAAAAAATCTCTGCAGCTCTGTTTTTATAAACTCAGTCTGAGCAGTCGTTTAAATGAGGTGCTGTAGTACAGTGGTCTCTGACTGCTCAATAAGATGCAGGTCAAAAGGTGATTTCTGACGACAATATGTATGAAGTCTACATTTTACAGCTTGTTATCCTCAGCTTCATTTTGACAAGAAAATAATAGGGTTGCAGAATGCAATTGTTGATGGCTGAAAGCTTTTAAAGCTATAAATATGTAATACTTTTGGAAAATCTTTGTTAACATTGACAGGCCAGTATTCAATCTCATGTTCCGTTAAGCTATAGAATCACGTGTTTGACACATACAGTATGGGTATAGTGTCTTTTACAGGAATAATGCCTTATTAACTGCATACGAGGACTCAGTTCTTTTATTTTAGCAGACATAAATCAGTTTGTGTGCCTTTTCTCAAATTCAGCTCTTTATTCTCCTCTTTATCAGCTATGGTAAATTAATTATTTTCTTAAATACATCTAAATAAAAATACAATTTGAAAAAAATATGATAAACCATAAAAATAGATTTTATGAAGAAAAACAAATCATCCCCGTGGTGGATATCTAATAAATGAAAGCATCTCTCTGACAATGTAGTTCCTATCAGACAATGACAATAACATTTAGTAACATTGTTATGTCAAGGATAGTTTCTTAACCAGTCAGGTCAGGATCCTTTAAAAACCCTGTGGGTATTGTAATGGATCTCCTCCTAGCGGTGATGAGTTAATAATACTGACATCAACAATAGACCATTGCTTACCTCTGGACTATAGAGTTTGATCTCTATTGAATGTTAGACATTTATCTTTGAACTTCATAGGCCTGGTCCCATGACCAACTTTTGTTGACAGCAACAAGGGAGAGATTTGTGTTGTCTAGTGTGACCATGCTGGTCAAAATGCTGTCGACAATCCAATGACAAGCCATGTTGTTTACTATTCTATTTATAAAGATGGTGACACGGATGCACGATTTAGAAATAAGGTTAATTGATTAAATGAATCCGAATTACACTTGTAGGCTTGTCTTTCGTGTGACCACAGTATTTACACAATAACACGCTGGCGACAAAAGACTCCATGTTGTGGCCATCAACAAAAGTTGCTCATGTGACCAGGCTTATGGTTTGCCTTTCCATTTAGTTCAATGGGCTCAGATACCAATTCAGTACGTGAAGGAATAAACAGGCTTTATTTTGATTTTTTAATTAGAAAATGTTACCTTAAACAATACAATTCTGTAGAAATCAACAGTGTGGTGGCTGTTATTTCTGTTTTTACCTAAAACATGTACAATATATTACAGCTACGTTCAAAAAAAGTGTTGTAAAGATTTTCTTTTCTGATTGCACAGAAATCAACTACCCTCAGAAGCTATGTCTTGTCTTACTCTCCTTCAGAAACCGTTGTGTCCTTTTGTGGAGAGACCCCTATGTATGAGAATTCATTAGCTGCTCACTCGGCAGTCACAACACCTCTAGTCCATCTGCTTCATTGCCTTCTGGGATTTTTTTATCCTCCGTACAATAAGGACAGTCAGTGCTAAACATATTTACGACCTTATCTCATATACGACTGCACAGAGATTGATTCGTATTAAATTACCCAGATGTCAAAAGTAATTCCAGCAATGCCTTAATGGCATACATCTGTTAAATCACATCTATAACACCCGCTCAAACCAAAGGTGTTAAAATAGCAGTTTGCCACAATGGAAACAAAGGCAATTTATTTTTGAAATTCTCTGCTAAGGGCCTAAACCAATAATTTAATTTTGACAAAGGCTTGCTCTGCTGGATTTGTGTAGCAGCACAAAAGGAGTTTGCACGTGTTTACTGATAGCCTTGGTGTGAAGTGTCAGACTTTGAGCCTAAAAACTGTTTTATACACATGCTAAGCATGCTTTTACTAATACCAGTATGGTACTCTTGTGAGGCCTATTAAATATGGATTGATTTTAAATGAGCACCAGTGTCTGACTGTGAGTGTGCAACATATAACTCTACATGAAAGTCAGTATGTACTGCTGTATTATACATTGTCTTCTTTAAGGGCTATTAATCTAACATAACTACAGTTGTACAGAATTCAGGTTAAGGGTAATTTAGGACAACTTCCTAAGTGAATTCAATACATAGATACTCTTGATTGTTCCTCCCAAAATAGGTGAGAGTAACCAGAGATATACTGCCTTGACAAAAAATAAAAAATACTACTCTGGAGTCACCTTGCTAGAAAACATTGATCGCTCCATAGGGCTTCAATTAGATTGAGATCCGGCAATTGGACAGACCGGGGGAGGTATACTAAATCCCTGCTGTGCTCTTCATACAATACTAGTACATGACTCTGACCCCTTGGATCAGTGGATAAGGCTATAATTATCTAGACAACTTCAGCCTCTTGATTTGTCAAGTCATCCAATCCAACTGAGGTTAAGTGGGATAAGCTTGGCTATCTTGTGCAACGAGTCCCACCCTGCAATAAAACACACTCTCTGTTTCAGGCTTTGAAAGATGAATGACCTTCCAACATTTTTTAGACTTGGCGATTAATCACTGCTAGACTTTAGACGCTAATCCAAACTGGATACAACTGTTCTAAGGAACTCAAGGTTAGTGGGTGTATTCCGATCAGTTGGCTATTTACTCCCATCTGTTTGACAGCAGATGCCACTGGGTCCAACATGACAGTTCCCCTGGGATCCCCAGCTAAGAGCAGCAACTTTCCAGAGCCAGGATACAAACCTGCATTCCAACTGCATCCCAACACTCTGCCTTATCATTACCAGTTGAGCCAAACTGGATCTGTGGTTTTTCCTATTCTTTGGCGACATTCAGTCAAACAAGAAAACAGCATTGGACACAAGGCTAAAGAAGCATGTCAACTTTTAAACAGAGTCCAACTCTAAGACAAGTAGACAGGAAATTATGGCATAAGAGTTAAATTCGTGGAATGTTCATTTAGTCCTAACAGTGTATATTAATACTTGTAGAACTCCATTTTGCTATAGTCTCGGCTCTGGAAAGCATTTCTGACAAACATACAAAAAAACCTGACTGTGCTGATAAATGGCAGTCTGAATATCTTATGCCACTCACATATCTTTACACGACTCATTAGGCAAAACACTCTGTAAGAAAAAAAAAAAATTGATCAAACAAAAATTGTAGATCTGGAAGATGGGCCCATATAATTACTCATCCCCAAAAAGTGTTGTGAGTGCCAAAAAAGGTCTTGAGCCAAGTGAGGTATCCTTGATCAAGCAACGCAAACTATAAACTGCAACTTCAATAGAGTTTCTTAAACTGTTCTGTTCCTACCTTTTTATTCCAGAAGTACTTGGCACTGCAATTCAATTGTACAATTGTGCAAATATAGATATGCAGACTGGAAACATAATCAAAAGGGGCTTTAAAAGAACAACCCTTAACAAAACATTCCTTAAAATATGTCCCACAACATTTTTCTGACTTTGGGTTTAGTGATTCAACAAAATCATTTCCAGTCATTATTGTATGTATCTGTATGAATGCCTTCTGGTAAACAGATGTCTGTAATTGTTTAACAAAAATAATAACCAATATAAATTGAACATGAACATACAGTGTGCAATGCCCATAAAGACAGCAAGGACTAGAGGTACAGTTGGTACTTTGGTATCACTGTGTACCACTTATCTCATTATTACATTAAAACATATCACCATGCTGGGGTGCTAACCATGTCCACTTCGTCTACAGTTCATGAGTCTATTGCACAGAAGGGGGTCATTTAACCGTGGAAGTCTCTGAATTTTGTAGGATTCCACATGGTCTACTCTGAGGTAATGCCGGGTTTCTCTCAGAGCACATTTACAATAGCAACATGATTTCAGCAGCCCCATGGTGCCACTGAGACTTTGTGCTCGCTGTCAGCTATAACTGTCAACTTTAGAGAGGTTTCAGAAGCCACAACTATTTTACATCTTTACACAGTAGGTACCACTTTGGATCTTTAGGCAAACCTTTAAACTGGTTTATTTTCCCTGTATGGGGTATCTCCTGAACAAAGAGATATGAAAAGTAATCAATGAATGATGAACCCACAGCACACTACAGTATTACTGTAATGATTTTGTTTCGGTATAAATAAGGTTTCAACAGATAAAACACTACCAGAGCCATTGACTTATTCGTTTTAGTAAACTAATATGAAATCCTGAAGTCAGATTGAGCAGTCATTCAAACCTCAATGGTCTATGCCTTAAGCCATACATACTCACTTATCTTCCAAACAGATCCTTCCATGTTTTATTAAATAGTGCAGTGTCATTCCAACATTAGAATTTCTTGCATGTGGAATGCTCTCTGTTTATTATAATTTAATCAACACTTCGTTCTATCAATCTGGATTTGACATCGTTATTTAGGGCAATGGGCTCACTGAGTTACTGACTGTATGATTCATCCTGCACATCAAACTCCCGTTCCTTTAACAAGTGTGACACTCGGTAGCCCACATCTTATTCTAATTGCCTTGATACAACACAAGAAGAAATATATTAAACATACTTCCCAAGATGAACTATGATAATTTTGCCTTCAAATTACTAATACTGTACCTTTTAATCTGTTCCGGCCACTGTAGCTCTTACCACTTACTCCCTAACCCTACTCTTCATCTTTCTAATGTGTCTTCATCCTTGTCACCAGTCAAGAGTCTCTTCTCCCCCTGGAGTCTATTTCATTCTCAGAATTATGCACCTGGGATCTGTTCCAGCCTTTGGAATTGATCAAGAGTGTATCTTATACAGTAACATGCTGACTGCAGCACTGCAACCTGTCTTTCAAAACATGCCCCTTCAGTGCTCATCATTAAACTGTGTTTTAAATAGCTGAATCATTTATTAGGGAGAAGGCATGATTGATGTATTTAAAATGTACATGTTGGCAGAAACTGATTATTAACATATTTGACCTAAATACAATTTGAACTCCCTGGGCTTAACTTTATGTAGGTATTGAGCACTAGGCCCTTCAGTGAGGTCAAAGGCCTTTGCTTACAGTATTCATCTTCCACATCAAATGCTACTGACATGGAGGATTGTGGAAGTGTGTGTGAGGGGTTGTCTATCATTAAAGATCCTGTAAGTCTTTCCAAGTTAAAAGTATTCCCAATGCTAAATAATATTACATTAACAAGCATTAACACAGCTATAAGATAATAAGCTAACTATAAGCGTGGTGTAAAAATACCATTGTCATTAATTGATTCCAATATGTTTAGCTGCAATGAATGTCTCTTGGTAATATGTGTTGTGTAATGAAAACCATACTAATACCTTATCTACCCCACGCTCCAGGGTGTGCAAATAGGGTCTGAAATCTACAGGCCTGAATGTTTAACAGCACTGGCTTTCTAGTACCAAACAACACCCCTAATCATGCTGGCATTGGACTATATTTGATCACCAATTTGAACATAAAAGGGTAAGAATAGAAGGAGCAGTCTCATTGGCTAACAAGCATTCCAACCTGTGCAGATATGTCATCGTGTGTTATTGCTTTCTTAATTAATGTCATTTATACACATGGTGGAACAGTTTCATTAAAAATTTCTAATACAAGTGTTAGAACATGTTTGCAAATTGGCTTGTTTTTAATGCACTGATGGGATTCAATTGGGATTTAGAAACTTTGACTTTGTCATCAATCTTTATTAGTTGCGGTTGTTGATTTCTCTCCAAGAACTGAAGTCTGCTGATGCTATTACACGCTTGGAGATCTTTGTCATGAAGAGAGATCAATCTGCCAGCAAACATTTTAAAGTCCCTTCTATAAAACTATCTATGCTAATCTATATGTAAAAGTACCCATAATCTGAAATACCGGTGTTAATCTATCTGTCATACTGTATTGTCTTTCATTAGTCATAATCTCAAGGCACGGTGTTTAAGTGTTTAAGAAAAATTACTCGCAGTAAGTGAACATTAATGCAAACATTACAAACAGGTAATTGGTCATTTTAGTAATTACTAGCAAGAACTTCATAACTATGTCAAAGTCACAAGTAGGACTGTGCCAA
Source organism: Polyodon spathula (assembly GCF_017654505.1). Taxonomy (NCBI): domain Eukaryota; kingdom Metazoa; phylum Chordata; class Actinopteri; order Acipenseriformes; family Polyodontidae; genus Polyodon; species Polyodon spathula. Next base: position 7,237,470 of record NC_054542.1, read on the forward strand.
TACTGCTATTTTCCAAGTAATTACCTTAAAGAAATGTGAAGTTGTTAGGTGTTAATTAAATCAATACAATGTGTTCATTACTCAACACAATACAATGAGGTACGTCGGAATCCCTTGCTTTCACAGTATCAATAGAATAATATAGAACCTGTTGTGATCATACTACAATAACTAAAACTCATTTATATTTTTAAGTGATTATTTGTCTTACCTTTATTTTATGTTTCTGCTATGAAATTATTTTTATATCACTTTCTTTAGTTTACAAACTCTGTAAAAATGCCGGATGAAAATTCGCTTCCAATTGTCTTTTAAAATACAATAGAAGAGGTAATTGCCATTGATTTGTAATCAATTGTAAAGGTGATGGAAGGTCAGCTTTTCTTGTTTTGAAATCTATTCATTAATGAGTTTTGAGTGGATTTTTTAACCCTTGAAGGACTGGGATCGTGTTAACACAATCATACTGAAGTGGGCTTCTAGGACTGCGACTGTGTAAACATGAGAAAAAACACACTTTGTTTTGATCACTTACAGGGCCGCTGTACTTTGCAGTACAGGCTCATTTATCCTTGCAGGGGGAAAACAGTGTAAGAATAGCATCTGGAAGAAATGGCAATTTAAAATAAACACTGCAGCGTTAATTTGAAGATATGCAGCCCATAAGATTAAGGACAACTAGCACACTCCCTTAATATTGAGGTATACATATAGCATGTAATGTACAACATAGACACATACACTGTTTTTTTGTAAACTGTGAAATTGCTGTTTTATATAAAACGATCATTATTCTTTGGTGAATGTTTTTATATTATAGTGTCTGATTTCATTTTTCTTCACTGGCAATCTAGATTTTAATAAATTAATTGTGATAAATTGTATCCTTGACAGTGGAAATGGCAAAGGGATAAGCATATATGCAGATACCAATAGTCTCATGGTGCCTTCAGAAGCAAATGGGCTTAAATAAAGAAGGAATTGGCATTGTCTTTGGAGCTCCCGGGGTTGGGGAGGTGGGATCCGACTTAGACTGTTTCTCCTCACTGCTCTACGACGACCCCTACAGGCCAGGCACCGAGTGAGCTTGGGGGGACAGAGGTTTGCTGGGCTGATCTTTGTCAAGTTCCTGGGTGTAAAAAGACGCTGATTGGCTCATGGAATCAAAGGACACCAAGTGAGCCTCGGGTCCCTGAGCTGTGTTGGGAATCGCCGCGGTGAAGGAGAAAAATAATAGAGCATTCAAAATTGGGAGAAAAATTTTAAAAATAATTGAAAGGTATGGACAATTCTTAGGTTTCAACTTCCCATAATAGGTCTGTCTCTTAGTTTTATTTCCTTAAAGTGATTGCAGGTAGGCTATTCACATTGGTGGTACTAACAGATAAGGTGTCTTGGTAGAGACATATAATATAAAACCCCAAAAGAACCACAGAGGACTGACCCTAAACTTGAATAAACTGAGGTCATACTGTTTGGCACACGACTTTTATGACAAAAAAAAATCAATTTTGCAATCCATTACGGCAGAGAGGTGCCCATTCATCCAACATATGTCTTGTGAAAGTATGAGCATTCTTCTAAACTCAGAGTGATAGCTGAATGGGCATATGTGGTGGACCAGCAGAAACTTGATGACTCAAATCAGCAGGAGGATCTATATTGCTAACTCATGTCAGCAGAACCGTATCTACAGCTCAAGCTGTAAGGATCTTCATATTTAATGCAGAAGGTAGCAGGTTAAAAAAAAAAAAAAAGCTGTACCCGTTCCTTCGTGGTGTATTATTATATACACAATATATTAAGGAATTAATTCACTTGTGTATGAATTTATTGAAGGAATTCATTTAGTGGCAACGATTCTCAAGGGTTTGATGAAAATGTACAGTATAGTGATCATTTGAAACTTCATACTTACAATCTTCAGTACTCATAAAAGGAATTTGGAGCAGCCCCCCCAAAAGTAGTAGTAACAGCACTACTGCATGGAGCGCAGGGTGAGGCATGCAGGCAATTTAATTACAGGATTAGTACAGTACTAAATCATTACTGGTGCAGGGTGCTTGGCTGTTCCAGCATCTGAGCAGCAGGTGCTGTGCCTCCTGGTAGAGCAGTTGAATTTCCTTTCCAAGGATATTCAGCTTGTATTCTACTAAATGTTATTTGCTTTTGAAAGTCATTCGACTGTACAGTAATTCAATGTTTATCCAACTGAGGAAACTAACGCAGTTCAGCTTCTCAAAGAATAACATTGTTCATAAGCAAGCCAAATATCTGATAGCTAGAATGCAATAGAAGCATGTGACCCGGGTGGCTTGTGGTGACATCAGACCAGGAAGAGACAGACAACAATACTGAAAGTGAAGCGCTTTATTATAAATAAAAAGGTTGAACAAACAGGAAACAAAGCAAACAAAATGGCACAGTGGCCAAAGTAAGACAAACCAGACACGGAACATACCAGTATCATGCTGGAGCGAAACCAGCACGGGTAGCAATTGTTTTCTATATTGTATTATTTTCTTTATCTCAGGACTCGCGTCTCATTCCACCTCTAACACACTAACCCCGTCCAGCCAAAGCTGTATGTTTTTATACATGCGACCGCCTCCAGATTAGTAACAAATTAAACACTCTGGAGATTCTGCACAAGTTTAACATGGCTGGAGAATTTTAACCCTATCCATGCTGTAAACTAATTAACAATAAAACAACATGTTTTAAACCACCAAACCATACATTTAAATAATAATACAACAAATACAAAATAGTATATATACACAAAGGGGTGGGGTTTACCCTGTTACAAAGCAATACAAGCCTGAATGGAAGAGAGTCGTGCAATAACTCAAGCATTCAATCTATAAGCCTAATGCATTCCAAGCAGAAATGCAAGCTGGAGACCACTTGCAATTCTGTGTTTTTATTTTTATCCTCCAGGTTCAAAGAGAACGTCATACCATGACAGTTTAACGTGTCTTTAAGTGCTAAAAGGTCAAAACCAGAGGGATGGGTTGCAAAGCTATAATCCAAAAGACAGGACAAACAACTGAAGGTTCAGAGTTGAGCTAATACATCCCCAGTCCTCACAGTGCCCGTCCCTGTCAAAGACAAAGGGTCACGACTACAGCCGTGAACTACATGTCAAGCAGTCTGCTGAGAATTTGGGAAGAGGCTACAGGATTAATAAAGGGTGTGCTGTCTTAGGGGTTTGATGAAGAAAATACAATCACCAGCAATGATTATGCTACACCCAGGAGTCCAAATTAGCCAAAGTGCTTCTTGAGAGAAAAAAAAATACAGCTTTATATATACAGGGCCAGAGCTTTTCAAAACAGCCAACCATTATTCTTATATTTCTGAACGAGTATACATTGAACAAAAACTGTTCAAATCCAGTGGCAGCAATCGGAAAAACTGAAAGCAAGCTTTACTGCAAAAGTATCTTGACATCAGCAAAGCTCCAGATGAACTGACAATAATGTTTGATGGTTTGTTGATGCTGTTGCTGCTGCTTTACAGCAGTATGTGCCTCTTGGCAAGTATGTGTGAATAAAAGTCCAGTCCTATCCAGAATATTGTGACAGCACATTGAATCAAAGAATTATTCTGAATAATTCAACATATACCATGTAAACATACATTAGCATGCAACTGCACTGAGTGACTTTAATTCACCCACTCAAAAACTTATTTTTCTAAAATGGTTATTTAAATATTTTGGCTTTAACAGTAGCAACATGCTTGCCATGCTGATCATTATAAAGCTGAAATTCCAATCTAGAATTATAATTAAAGAAAACTGCCAATGCAAATGTAGTCTTATGCCTTGTTAAATGATTGGATGCATCAATATGCCATCCTTTAATCCTATTATTAATGCAACATCCCGCTGCTGCCTCTAAAAGAATCAATAAAAAAAAGTATGCTTTTTTTGCTCCATGTGCATAACTGTATCAAAGCGTCAGACCAGCTTCCATGGATAGTTGTAGACCATTATATCATTTCGCCTTCACGGTTTAGCACTGTTCATTCAGAGGTACTGTATATCAATTAACATGACACAACATATTACAATTGCAATTGCTTTTCTATAATGTAAAGCATGTGTGTGCACTTAGCAGACCCTAAAATTATTATTCCAAGTTGATTATTTCTAAATATTAAAAAAAAAAAAAAGTTTTGGAGACTTTACAACAGAGCAAATGATCATGACCATGCCCCACTATTGCTTATTTAAATGTGTTTTACATGATGCATGCAAGATTCATTTCCTAAAAAACACAGCCAGTATGAAGTCAAGTGCAATTTTAAAAGGCTAAACTGACCTCCCCATGCACCGAAAACAGAATATCAATTAAAAAAAAGGGGCTTAGCAATGACACAAGTGGAACATTTATTGTCGGCACACCTCCAGGCATACTAAGTACCTCCTCTTAAATAAATGATGCACAGTACATAAAATGTTCAATAATATTCTGAGTTTAATTCACATAATTTTTTCCTTGTCATACTCTTGGTAGAACAGGCTTAGCAAAGTCTCTGACAGAAGGCTAAGCTTCTCAGGGGAAGAAAAGAGACAGGTGGTATGTTGTTTTCCCTGATGTTTGACATCTGATCACAGAAAGGACATTATGCAACAGTTATGCTTATCAAGCTGGTCAGTTGGAAAGGGTAGATACTGTAGCTCCTATGAATAAAAAGTAGACATCAACATTAAAATATACCAAATGACACGTTTGTTTTCCCACATGTTTAAAACAACACTCTCAAAACACACACACACGCACATTTCAACATGACAGACGATTTGCATAGAACCTGTATCAAAGATCAAAACAAACAGGTTTATTGGCTTTACTTACAATGACAGCCTGTTCAGATGTTTGCCAGGTAGATGCCAGTAGAAGAGAAACACTTGTACAGGTTCTGATGTTAAAAATGGTGTACAGGAATATACATTAAGTATGATACGGTCCATGAGTACAAACTGTACAACATTCTGATGTGTGGTTTATGACAGGTCTGGAAGCCCCCTCTTTTATTATTATCTGATAAGGGATGCATGCAAGTATTGCCCAAATTATTATTATGCAAGCATGTATTATTATTATTATTATTATTATTATTATTATTATTATTATTATTATTATTATTATTATTATTATTGTTATTATTATTATTATGCACAGTCTGACAGTCTTGATTACACATAAAATGATCTGTATTGTACATTTCTGTTTGGGGAATACTTTGTGTTTTGTGTGGATCAAATACAGCTATGAGTGATGTCAAATTCAATAGCTTTAGAAGGCTTAGAAGGCATGTGTTAGCTGAATTAACAGATACAGTGATATTGAAGGTCTAATGGGAACAAGCAATAAAATAAATATGAAACAGCTGACCTGCAGAAGTAGTTCACTTGAGGGAAATGAAGAAAGAACCTTTTATTAAAACAAACATTAAGACAAGTGGATGGTCCATTTTACAGGGAGGGGAATATGGTGTATATAATATGGAAACTGAGTGTGGTTACAGTATTGTGATAGAAATATAATGAATCTTGGTTGTAAATTTCCCTCCTGACCTGTGAGGGCTCAAAGCAGCGAAAGTTGTGTCCTTTGGACAGGCAGGTCCGACAGTTCATTTCAAGGGTCAGGAAGTCGGTCAACCTGGAAGAAGGAGAGACTCTGTTTGAGGAACGTATTGACCTGGAAGGGAAAGGACGTAGCTGCAAATTGTAGAGACAGCTGCACTCATTTACCAAGTGGTCATGCGTGACAGCATAAAAGGGGCTGGAGAATCGCAATCCTCCCTTCGCTTGGTTTTGTGTTAAGAGACTGGAAGGACCATGAGAGACTCAGAGAAACCTGTGTTTAAAATATTTGTGAGTGTTTTTGTTTGTTTGTATTTGTTAGTAACTGTCTGTGTTTGTAAACCACCAGACGGCTAACACATATCTGGAGCTGTCACAAAAAACGGATCAACACTACACCACAGTCACTATAAAATAAATTGTTATCATCCACCACGAGCACTACTACATGCACCCGGCCTGGTGACCATGGCAAGTATTATTGTGGGGCAGATAATGTGTGTTTATTATTTTGGGCTGCAATCCCTGTTTCTGTTCTCCGTGTTTTACACATTGCTGTATATAACCAGATCTTATTATTTGATCGCCAGACCAGGATTACAAACAATAAAATGCACTTTTCCATACCGGATTACAAAACTCTGTCTGTTTTATTCCTGCACTGCATCACCTCTGCACTTGTTCACAATCAGCAGCCACTTTGCCACAAGTATAGAGAGAGAACACTAGTTGTGGAAGATTGTATTAAACGATCACCAGGCTATCATATTTAACTGTAAAACTGAACATTTTTGTAAGGCACTGTCGATTTAAGTGGTACAGTACGCTGCACTGAGGCACTAGTCCAAATAAATTTCAAATCACAGTCATTGCAGTCATGTCAAAAGATGTTACTTTCTGCTACTCAGTTTTGTTCAACTCTTAATATTGCTTAGATAGCCTCCTGCACAGAGCTCTCAGAGGGATTGTGTGAATTTGTGGGATTTCAATGGCGTGCATCTTGTACAGTTTGATACTAAAATGAATCACTGTTCAATCAGCTGCTTTTAATGTTCAGAATTATCTTGAATTATTATTCAATTGTTACTTAACACTATGTTTACAAATCATATTTACTGTCCAGTCCGCATTGCACTTGTTAGACCAGGCAACGGACAATGAGGTTGTAAATATAGTATAAGCCCTAGTTTGTGAACGCTATGCTGTTTATATAATGTTGATGAGGATTATAGATTGTATTTCTTGAATATCATAAACATTACGTGAGTTATTGAGTACTAACAATTTGTACCTACTATGCATGTATCTTTAATACATAATATTAGTATTTTACAAAAAAAAATCCTATTACTTCAGGTTACAGGTAAATTAAATTATGATTTGAGAGGCTATTGTGCTGCGATCAGGTGTAAAACAAATGTATTTATAGATGACTATTGATTTATTGAAACAGCAGCAGAAACAATAGACTGCTAAAAACTATGATTCATAATGTCTATAGTATTATAGAATGAAGTATAACATTTCATAGTTATATGTAAAAGAAAATCTGGTTAACGAGGAAGAACGGGGGACATCAAAGCAGCTGTCAGTGTGTTGCAAAAGTTATTGCAGTGACATAATTATTTACCCTAGGCACTGTGAGTTCTGAAATATTAACTAGTAATTATGATTGGTAAAGATGTTCAATTTTAAAAAAAAAAAAAGCAATGAACCATTTATTATGAGTAAAGATCCTCTGTAACACTATATTTCCAACATTTCCAAGTCAAAGCCTGTAACTGAAATGAGAGACTTGCAGCAAGTCTCAAATGTCTGCTATGGTTCTACTATGAGTTTCCATCATATACAATGCGGTTGGCAGCAGTGCAATAGTGCCTCGTCTCACATTTCAGCGCTTTCTATAGTTGCCTTGAGGTTAAAAAAAGTAGTAACACTATAAAATAATGGCTGCAAATTCAGAATGAGTTCCAGCTGAATACCATGAATAGCATCTGAACATCTTACACACGTCTTCTGAGTTCTGAAGTAATTTATTTTCAATTCCACCCTGTTAATTCATCATGGTTTCAATAAGTGTAGGTTACCCTTTCCCCTCCATCTATTCCTAATGAATTCACTGTTTATTCTCCAGTAATCCATGGGATTCTTACCCGCCCACCATGGGATTGTGAGAAGTGTTAATTCATGCATGAAAGCATGCCTTAAATACAATATAATTTGCTGCAAAGGAACTTGAAATGAATACAGGCAATTAAATCCACACTCATTTGAAGTGACTAAGACATTCAGGTGTTATGCAGGGTCATTTGTTATCAGTTGGCATTGATTATGAATTTCCAGCCATTATGTTAAAAGTGTTACCAAAAAAGTAAAACATTGTTTATCGAACAAGCTTCACGGCCGTCATCAACTTTGCATCCTGTCTGCATGTAAACAAGTGAATGTTCCTTTTATTTAATTGATTTGTTTTGGTAACAAAATCATAACAATCATCAACTCCAGTAAGTTAGCTTTACATTTACATAAATATGCCTGTCTAATATAATTGCTTCTGGTGTTTAGATGTTCATAAACCCAGATTTCCTGTTGAGAGATATTCTGTAAATGCAGAATATCATATATATATATATATATATATATATATATATATATATATATATATATATATATATATATATATATATATATATATATATATATATATAAACCTCTCTTTATACACTAGCTTTATAATTTATATCGTAGGAATATCCAGACTTTATTTATTTTTGTATCAATATTTTGGAGACAAAATCCAGGCCTTACTGACCAATGCTTTTAAATCTCTATCGTAAAAATGGTTTGTTTTGCTTTTTGAAAGGTATAGTTGCTTTCTTCCTTCTACAGGAAATGAAATGTAGTCATATTAGTAATTTCTTGGTAGGACTGTCTATTACTGATAATCTAGTGATTATAATGGAGGCTTTAGGTTTTAAAAGGATCAATTTCCATTCCTTGAAAGCCAAGTCACAGTCTAATTTATCCCAAGTAATTATGGAAAATGTGCGGGAGTACCTGGTAATGACCGGTAGGAAGCTAAATTCTTGCACTCTGTGTGATGGCATGGCCTCCTACGAAATAACAGCAAGCCGGTGTATGAAAGGTAATTGAAATGAGTAATCTCTACCTAGAATGAAGATATAATCTTTCAATTGAAACCATGCTCCAGACTCAATCATTAGATTCCATATAGCGGTAGTAAACTATAATGTACTGGAATCTCTCATTGGACTTCTGACTGTCATAGTTTATGGGAAGCACATATTGCAGATTATCCTTCTAATGGTATTTTTCTTTCCTACACACCAAATATATACAGAAAGAAAGTGGGTCTAAACAGATTAATTTAGAGAATTAACTTCCATATATCTATATATATATATATATATATATATATATATATATATATATATATATATATATATATATATATATATATATATAAGGTTCTCTTTCTATACAGATGTTGTATAGCTTTACAACCTGTCGACCAAGAAACACGACAGTTTTATAGCTATATATATATATATATATATAACATATATATATATATTATATATATATATATATATATATATCTTCACTTTTTAAAATTTTGTTCGGTTCGGGGTGGGCGGGTTATTGTTTTTTACTATTATTTGGCAAAATCTGCAATTTTCGGTAATTAAAAATAAATACCACTCAAACACATCTGTTTTCAGTTTCTATAATGCATTGAATGTACATGTCACTACTACATATACAAACATTAACTTACTGTGTTGCAGTTAGGATGTCCACATTAGGATTTCGGCAATGCAGAATACAACTCTGCCTGCATTATGAATCCGAGAATTGTGAGAAGTAACAGATTTCATTGTATGCCCATTACCACCTACTTATCTATTACATTAGGGCCCGCGTATCAATCACATTACCACCCGCGCATCAATCACATTACCACCCGCGCATCTATCACATTACCACCCGCGCATCTATCACATTACCACCCGCGCATCTATCACATTACCACCCGCGCATCTATCACATTACCACCCGCGCATCTATCACATTACCACCCGCGCATCTATCACATTACCACCCGCGTATCAATCACATTACCACCCGCGCATCTATCACATTACCACCCGCGCATCTATCACATTACCACCCGCGCATCTATCACATTACCACCCGCGCATCAATCACATTACCACCCGCGCATCTATCACATTACCACCCGCGCATCAATCACATTACCACCCGCGCATCAATCACATTACCACCCGCGCATCAATCACATTACCACCCGCGCATCTATCACATTACCACCCGCGCATCTATCACATTACCACCCGCGCATCTATCACATTACCACCCGCGCATCAATCACATTACCACCCGCGCATCTATCACATTACCACCCGCGCATCAATCACATTACCACCCGCGCATCAATCACATTACCACCCGCGTATCAATCACATTACCACCCGCGCATCTATCACATTACCACCCGCGCATCTATCACATTACCACCCGCGCATCAATCACATTACCACCCGCGCATCTATCACATTACCCATTACCAGATAGCGCAAACAAAAAATTTCTTTTTCTTCACATGGTGGCCCTGGCGCATCAATCACAATACCACCTGTGCGCATCTATAGTCACATGGCTTGCAGGCGAATAGTATCAATCACATCTATCACATTACCACCCGCGCATCAATCACATTACCACCCGCGCATCTATCACATTACCACCCGCGCATCTATCACATTACCACCCGCGCATCAATCACATTACCACCCGCGCATCTATCACATTACCACCTGCTTATCTATCACATTACCACCCGCGTATCTATCACATTACCACCCGCGCATCAATCACATTACCACCCGCGCATCTATCACATTACCACCCGCGTATCAATCACATTACCACCCGCGCATCTATCACATTACCACCCGCGTCATCACATTACCACCCGCGCATCATCACATTACCACCCGCGCATCTATCACATTACCACCCGCGCGTATCATCACATTACCACCTGCGCATTATCACACCACCCGCGCATCAATCACATTACCACCCGCGCATCAATCACATTACCACCCGCGTATCTATCACATTACCACCCGCGTATCAATCACATTACCACCTGCGTATCTATCACATTACCACCCGCGTATCAATCACATTACCACCCGCGTATCTATCACATTACCACCCGCGCATCTATCACATTACCACCCGCGTCTATCACATTACCACCCGCGTATCTATCACATTACCACCCGCGCATCCCACCCGCGCATCTATCACATTACCACCCGCGCATTATCACATTACCACCCGCGCATCTATCACATTACCACCCGCGCATCAATCACATTACCACCCGCGCATCTATCACATTACCACCCGCGCATCTATCACATTACCACCCGCGCATCTATCACATTACCACCCGCGCATCTATCACATTACCACCCGCGCATCTATCACATTACCACCCGCGCATCAATCACATTACCACCCGCGCATCAATCACATTACCACCCGCGCATCTATCACATTACCACCCGCGCATCTATCACACGTATCAATCACACCCGCACCCGCGCATCAATCACATTACCACCCGCGCATCTATCACATTACCACCCGCGCATCTATCACATTACCACCCGCGCATCAATCACATTACCACCCGCGCATCTATCACATTACCACCCGCGCATCTATCACATTACCACCCGCGCATCTATCACATTACCACCCGCGCATCAATCACATTACCACCCGCGCATCTATCACATTACCACCCGCGCATCTATCACATTACCACCCGCGCATCAATCACATTACCACCCGCGCATCTATCACATTACCACCCGCGCATCTATCACATTACCACCCGCGCATCTATCACATTACCACCCGCGCATCTATCACATTACCACCCGCGTATCACCCGCGCATCTTACCACCCGCGCATCTATCACATTACCACCCGCGCATCTATCACATTACCACCCGCGCATCAATCACATTACCACCCGTATCTATCACATTACCACCCGCGCATCAATCACATTACCACCCGCGCATCTATCACATTACCACCCGCGCATCAATCACATTACCACCCGCGCATTATCACATTACCACCCGCGCATCAATCACATTACCACCCGCGTATCTATCACATTACCACCCGCGCATCTATCACATTACCACCCGCGCATCTATCACATTACCACCCGCGTATCTATCACATTACCACCCGCGCATCTATCACATTACCACCCGCGCATCAATCACATTACCACCCGCGCATCTATCACATTACCACCCGCGTATCTATCACATTACCACCCGCGCATCTATCACATTACCACCCGCGCATCTATCACATTACCACCCGCGCATCTATCACATTACCACCCGCGCATCTATCACATTACCACCCGCGCATCAATCACATTACCACCCGCGCATCTATCACATTACCACCCGCGCATCTATCACATTACCACCCGCGCATCTATCACGCGCATCTATCACATTACCACCCGCGCATCTATCACATTACCACCCGCGCATCTATCACATTACCACCCGCGCATCAATCACATTACCACCCGCGCATCAATCACATTACCACCTGCGCATCAATCACATTACCACCCGCGTATCTATCACATTACCACCCGCGTATCTATCACATTACCACCCGCGCATCAATCACATTACCACCCGCGCATCTATCACATTACCACCCGCGTATCAATCACATTACCACCCGCGTATCAATCACATTACCACCCGCGCATCTATCACATTACCACCTGCTTATCTATCACATTACCACCCGCGTATCTATCACATTACCACCCGCGCATCTATCACATTACCACCCGCGCATCTATCACATTACCACCCGCGCATCTATCACATTACCACCCGCGCATCTATCACATTACCACCCGCGCATCAATCACATTACCACCCGCGCATCTATCACATTACCACCCGCGCATCAATCACATTACCACCCGCGCATCAATCACATTACCACCCGCGCATCAATCACATTACCACCCGCGCATCTATCACATTACCACCCGCGCATCTATCACATTACCACCCGCGCATCAATCACATTACCACCCGCGTATCAATCACATTACCACCCGCGCATCAATCACATTACCACCCGCGTATCAATCACATTACCACCTGCGCATCAATCACATTACCACCCGCGTATTAATCATATTACCACCTGCTTATCTATCACATTACCACCCGCGTATCAATCACATTACCACCCGCGTATCAATCACATTACCACCCGCGTATCAATCACATTACCACCCGCGTATCAATCACATTACCACCCGCGTATCAATCACATTACCACCCGCGCATCAATCACATTACCACCCGCGTATCAATCACATTACCACCCGCGTATCAATCACATTACCACCTGCTTATCTATCACATTACCACGTATCTATCACAGAACAAACACAGTTCATGTTTTTTTTTTTTCTGCCCATCATAAGATTAACTGATATATATCTGAAAAGCAATTTATTGCTTCATAATTTCTGACATTTAGCAGTAAGCTTTGGCAAATCATAAGATTAACCGCTAAATGTCCGAAAAGCTATTTATTTCTTTATATAGATGAATGAATTAACACTTTGTAAGAGTGGGGGGTGACCAAGCAGAGGTCCCCTTGCAATGATGGAGTTTGTTGATTGGCAGGGTCTTTGGTCATTGCCTTCATGCTTGATCAAGCAGGTCAGTGAAAACTTAACCAAGATGTAGATGCTGATTTATTCCAAGGGCCAAAGTCTACAACATGAACTATTTTTAATAACATTGACCACAGTTCAAATAATGCCTTTGTCACATTCCTGCTTCCAGTGAACTGTATTATACATATATGTTTCTCTATAAATAAATTGTAATATTGTAATTAATAATTTGACATTGATTTAGCACAATGTATGTTAATTCCAGTTACCTGTCCTAAAGCTGACCTGTGAAATAGGATGGATTGTATTATTCTAGCATTGAAGCAAAAAAAAAAAAAAAAAAAAACGCACCCGAATGAAAACACAGCTGATGAAGAGCAGGAGCAGTTGAGCTCTAGCAATTGCAGTTTAAAAGATGTGTAAATCTGGCAGACAGAGCCAGGCCCCCAGGCGTGAAGCACGAGTGGGGGGTTAGTTCCCATTGGATGTTACACAAGCGCTTGTTTGATGTTGATGTTCACATAATCACAGCCAAAATGAAGTATGTTCAAAAATGTAATTTGACCAGGCAGGATTATTAGAATAAGCATGTCACCTCCAGTGAGGCTGATTTCCGTCTGGGGTTTGATTTTTTCCCAGAGGGCAGTCATGATGACTATCTCATCACAGTAAATCCTGGGAAGGAAATTACAGTTGATAATGTTCCTGGGTGCTGGAGCAGGTGACAATGCAGGACGGTCTGAAAACATTTATCACAGATCTCTGATAACAACATTACTCAAAATTGCACGCATTTAATTTTGGTGGCAATTGATATCTTGAGTTTATGAATAAAACATGGGCAATAATAGAAAGGGGTAATGTATTTTGGGGGTCACAGCGGGGTTCTAAACATACTGATTTGTAATGAAATGAATATGAATTCACTTATGCATTTTAGTTATCAACAACTAAAAATAAATGTTATTGAGATGTGAGGAGTGGAAAAAAATTTCAATCAAGTTATGCAAAGCTCTTTTCAATATGAAATCGAGCAAATGCAGATATTTATAAGCACTTAGGAATAAGCAAATCTTTTCTTCTCTAGACTTAATACCTCACCAAAGACCCTGAGCTCTAACGCTCATTGCTAACTTCCTTACAGCACTGCCTGGCCACTTTATTAGGAAAGGTCTGTCTGATAGTATTTGGTATTGCCTCTTTGCGTACCCTGGGTCCCTTGATTACTCCTGTGAGAGGGTGTGGGTCATTCACTAAGATACAAGAGTCAGAGGTTTTCTTTGAAATGCCACTTAGGCACACCCTATCATTTTCTCTTGTGCCATGGCTTCAATGCCGACAATGGTAGGTTTTTATTTTGTACAGTTCCACGGTTGTAACCAACAAAAGTAGTCAGGTGGTACACAATGCTTCTGGCATGCACAGGTGCTCCAAAATAATATTCAAAAATAAAAGGTGAAACAAAAAAAGAAACTAAAATGCTGATAATAAAACTACAAAACAAAGGTGTGGTTTTACAAAGGTCTGCTTCCCCTGACTCTAGAAGCCCGATTAAGAGTCACTGTTATGTGCTATTCAATTCACAGTGTGGGACACAATCATTCCCTCTATCTTGAAATAAACTTTCCACCTGTTTCCAGCTTGGGCAGTACCAGACCTACTCCAGGTAAACCAATACTTTAATCCTTCTCTCTCCAAGTCACTTTCCTTCAGTGTATAACAGATCTCTGGTGTCCTGTAAGCTTGTTCTGCCCCAGCATATAAAGCTGCACTGCATGGCATCAGAATTCAGCCATCCTCCAGGCACACTACTATTAATATGCTTCCTTCACGAGAAAGAAGGATACAGAACAGTAACTCTTTAATAGGCTCTCAATCCTGCACGGCTCCACTCCCTTTCCTATCACAGACCATCAGCCGACAGACCTCCAGCTGGCCCCTGCGTCAACACCATGATTGACAAGTGGAGCCCTACAGAGATTTCTGACCCCTTTTCCCCCTGCAGCTCATGCAGGCGCCGACAGCCGGCACAGATTTCCCCTGTCACAACCCCACTGATTGCAGGTAAAGCCCACCCAACAGTGCTGCACTTATACCCCCATCCACCACATCATACTTGTTTGAGATGCATGACATAGACTTCGGGCATCCTCCATAGCCATCACAATTCCCAGATATCAATCCAATGGAACATGTTTTAAAATTAACTTAAATGATGCATTTGTCCTTGTGATCATTTGCATCAATGTGTAAAATATTATTAACTAAATGGATTAGCAGACATCTTCCAGCCACTTATGCTATGCCATGGTGTGTCATGGCTATTCTCAACATAAGGTACACGTCCTAATTAAATCCACAGACAGTGTACATTGTATTCATTCGGGAATAGTGTTGTACCATTAGTTAACAGCATGACTCATGGTTTAGATTTACTGCAGCTTTTTATCTTTTTTCAAAGTAAATAATGTAGTTTTTTTTTTCCATTTCCTACTCCATGTACTTCATATTTTTACAAATGGCTGTTAATGAGGGTTTACTAATTTCAACAATCTTGCACAAAACCGAGGAGTACATCTTTTATCTCTTGCACTGTAATTGTCAGCTTAGAAAACAAACAAAAAAAAACTAAAGAGTGTTGTGAGAATTCTAGAATGTTAGGTCTTCCACTAATGATCAACTAACTGTATGTATATATTACAACACTCATAGTACCTTACTGCATCAGAGGGCTGCAAGGGAGGTCCTATTAAAACACAGTCAATTAATAAAAGCGATTGCATCTGGCTTGTGATTCCGTTTGTTATGTTATTTTTCAAGTTTATTTTTTGGTTAGGTGCATGCTGTCATTGCTTGTACACCACCTGTAACATTTCGCTGGAGTTGTTCAAAGGGAACGTTGAAGGGCAGGGTGACAAACCACAATGCAGATAAGCTTGGTTTAACTTTTCAGTTAAAAAATATGTGCCTCTGTGTTGGTTTGTGTTTTTTTTCTGTGGATTATGTGATCTGAATTTTTTGTGGGCCAAATACCACTTCTCAAGTAATACTAGATTATTTCTTACATTCTGTCCTTCTCAAGCAGAATGATAGTGAAAGTACTTGGTGCATTAGTGTCTGTGAAAGCAATGACAACTAGCCAGTGGAGGCCCTAGAGCAGGCAAGGGAGGCAGTGCCTCCTCAAAATTTCAGAGAATTAAAAAAAAAAATATATATATATATATATATATATATATATATATATATATATATATATATATATATATATATATATATATATATATTTACAATTTAATCGTGCAGAATTTTATTTTTTTTATATAAAATAAAATCAACCAATACGAGATCTGCATTTTCTCTGCGGCAGTATAATCGTTAGTGAGCAGAGATGGGACATAAAGATGTTGAAAGTCTTGAGTAGACTGCCCCTTGTTATGCAGCTGTCCAATCATTAGTGAGCAGAGGCGGGACACAAATATGCTAGCACAGTGTAAGAATAGTTGAATTTCACACTATATTACTAATATTATATATTGAGAACTTCGAAGTAATATTTCAAATATCGTAATCAATTTGGTTACGGATCCATTTTCAACAAGAACTTTCTCAGAGAAACTGGAGATTGTTTAAAAAGGGAGGTACACAAAACAAATACCCAAACTGACAGAGGAAGGGAAGGGATATACTCATATATTCGCCACTTCCAAAATTTAAAGTATGTTAGTGATGTGGTCTTGAAATCGAAATTCTGTTTAATTAGGTTGTATGCAAGACATTTTTAGACAAAAAGTGTGGAACAGTTAAGTATATTATAATAAACTATGATGGGCTACTGTTTTCTTTTCTCTGTTGGCTAGTGGAAAAAATGCATTTCACAGCCAGATTGAGGTTAATCCTGCTTAGACTGTGCTTGTAGATCTCTAGATCTACCCCGATGCACTATACTTACCTGACCTAAGCACCACTTTACTGGATCCTCAGCTGATGCACTACACTTGCACTAGTGCACTATTAATACATCATTGTAGATATAACTTGTTGCATCCCAGTTCATATTGTATTATAGTAGTATTATTTGCACTTATTGCAAACTATAATGTAAATGTTGCATTGTATCCCTGTACACTACTGCCTTGTAACACCTGTAAATCACCTTGGATGAAGGTGTCTGCCAAATATAATAATAATAATAATAATAATAATAATAATAATAATAATAATAATAATAATAATAATAATATAATAATAATAATATGAAAAGTGTGGTCAGTCACAATACAATAATATGATTCTACTGTTTGCTGGGGGCTTAAGGGGACCCACTACAACTAGCATATGACAGAATACCATATTTCATTATTTCAAGTAGTGGTTAACCTTGAAAAACTGTTTAACAGTCTAAACACTATGTGGTTGGAAGCAGTTCTTAAGCGACAAGTGGAAACAACATCTAGAGCAGACAGCAGTGATGAGTATTCATTGCTGAATGTCACTCGGAAAACAACTTGTTATAGAACTGGACAGCGGTGCCTGGAATGCCGTCAGTGAACTTTGGGAGTTTGGGAAACCATGTGTGCATTCAGAGGAATCAGAGCGGATGAATGAAAGAGCGGAGCCAAACACAGGAGCCCCTCACCTTGACTATCTTATGCCAGGTGTTTGCAGTCTATGCCAATCTGAGTATCCTCACCAATCAGGTCTTCCCTGATTGATGGACGGGGTGTTTTTCAAGGTGACCTTGCAACTATTCACAGGACCAAAACGATTTGTGAGCGGCTTGAGGAACGCAAGACATGGTCTGCTCTACCTGTGATGGCCTGCATTGTCTCCACATACTCTTCACAGCAGACAAGCTGTTTGTCAGGTCTCTGCAGGTATACAGGAGGCAGCATTTATCAAGACCATGCCAACACCATACTCCTTTAAGATCTGAGAGAACATCTGTCTTTTCCAGTGCTGACTTTGGTGTCTTCTCTTATCCTTGCTATATGCTTGATCTTCAGTCACTTACTGTTCGACCTAGTCAATTAGAGTTGAGACGACAGCTGAGAGAGAGAGAGCTGGTAACCTTGTCAGACTCCTGAGGAGACTGAATCATTCTCTCAAAGCCTATATGTAGCTACTACATGCTTTATGTTATTTAATATCTCCTGTTGTAAGTAACTTCTATTTAGTTGAACAGTGGTTTGTGAAAGCAAAATTGATTTGTTTACTATATAGCTACATTTCTTTTGCTAAAATTACACTTCTCGTTGTTAAGGAAACATGCAGTCCTTGAATTTCATTTATTGTAGTAAGAGTTTTCCATGGCAAAGGTAAAATTGCTGTCAATTCCTACTTAATTAAAAAAAAGTATACTGTAGTATCATCTTTGCAAGAAATAAAATAATTCATTTAAAAACACTTCCAGCCCCTCCCCCTCCAAAGTTTGCCTTGGTAGTTCTGCTTGACATATAACTAAAGCAGTCTAGGAGAAATACAGGAATGGGGAATTAGTATAAGCTGAAAACTATAGCTTGCTTAATAAATCCTTTATGAGCAATGCATTCTCAAGCAAAGGCATGGGGGCAAATGACTAACGCAGAAAGCGTCTTGGATTTGAGTAATTTATGCTGTACTACACTGTAATTGATTTATCTGTCAATTCCATGTTTTTAGCAGCAGTTAAATAGGAGCAATTTATAGAAAAGTGTACAATTAAAGGATAACACTGGAGAGGAATGTAGCTGATGCTTGACAGCTGTGGCTAAGAGGGTAAAAGACTTCTGAAACAGGTGCAGAAGAAACGCTCGCTTACTGTGGGAGTCCTCAGGGGCACAGAAGGTCTGAAGCTGCTACATGTTCATCCAACAGATGTTTTGTTTTCTGTTGGAGACAGAGCCCAACAGAATCCAAAGCTTCATCAAGTGTATCAAACACTGGCACCTTTCCCAGGTCCTAAGCAGCAGCCAGGACCAATTGAAGGAAAGATCTCCCAGGTTACAGCTCCAGGAACACCACTTGGCTTAAAAGCTGATGCAATTTTAATCCTGCATGGTTTAGATCCTTGAAAGAAAAATGCTTCTGGAAGAACTTAATATTAGTCCATTTATTTATTTAAATGTTGTGATTTTAGTACACAGCATGAATGCACCATAGTAAACAATCATAGTGCTTTATTTATTTATGTATCAGATTGAAAAGTGAGTGATGGTAGACAAATGTATCTCTGAAGGTCATGTACTGTAGACGCTGTCTTGTTTATTCTTTGGGCTGAAATAATGTGCTAACCCTTTTAGCCATAGCTGTAGATTCAATAATTTGGATTATTGGATGTAGGCATGGTGTATAGGCATTATTTCACTGTAAGCAGTAGTAGTAGTATTTATTTTGTCTGTTAGCAGCACTACACTGCTGAGAATATTTTCTTTTTGCGTAGACCAGTGCTTCTAAGTCCTAAATGGCAAAGCTCAAAATTACTTAAGTGGTATAATAGATATTCAAAACCCTGCACATGTACAAATAAAACGCTCCAAACATCAAACATCAAACTTCAGGACTTCATTGGTTCTGGGTGTCTTTGTGGCCCAAGCACCTTATTGTTGGAATGTACTGGCCATGGGTAGCAGAGATGACTCATTATTATCTAAGTTAAAGCAATGAGTAATTACTTGCCACTGATTTTTGGTACTTTTTGTTCATTGTTAACATTGAACCAGGCTATTAAAAAACAGTTTGCTTTATTTCTATTCATTAGCAAGACTGGTTGCAAAGCCAGTTATTTCCTAATTCATATTAGGAAAAGTGAATAGACAATGACTGGAGATATATTTTATGTTGGCATACTGATTGCTTGCTATACTACATCAGTTTTATTCCAGGGAGTCAGAGATCATTTAAAAAAAAAAAAAAAAAAACTTCGTAAAAAACAATATAGTAAAACTATGAGCACAACAGAGCATCTACTTTATACCATAGGTCCCAACCTGGGTCAATGAGCAAATTCCAAGTAGTCCCTAAAATCTAATCAAAATAATGCAGCTGCCGAATCATAAATCTGCAAATCACTAACCTACACAAACACCAATTTGACCAAAGTGCAGTAATGCCTAAAGGTAGATCTTGCTTGCTAAATGTATATGAAGTTCTTAATACTTAACATGCCTAGACTTTCAGATGCTAGAATAATATAACATTGATTTAACAAGGAAATGCAAAACTCTGGTTGTTATTTCATTGTTTCTGTATCTCTGGGATGCAATTAAAAGTGTGTACTGAGTGGTGTTGTTAGACCCAGTAATTACTAAAGCTAGCCTCTTCGCAAAGTTCAAACATCTGTCAGAAACTTGCTTTGGGGCTGGCTGGTTTATTAATGCAAGCGCCACTAATGGTTTCTCTAGAAGGCTCAAAGTTCATAAGGATTAAATAATGTGGGTATAAAGAGGAGACTACAGCACAGCAAAGATGGAATTCAAGCATACATATTGCACACAAATAAGTATATATATATATATATATATATATATATATATATATATATATATATATATATATATATATATATATATATATACAAAAAATTGAAGGCATATGAAAAAAGTTATTTAAAAAAAAAAGTTTAAAGGATTAAAAACATCTTTTATCATCAGGACGTTTCAAGCAAAAGCCCCTCTTCTGCTGTTTAAAGAAAAGTAAACACAGTGCAGTAAATGTGTTGTTGTTCAAGAATTGCAATTATACACAAATTCTGTGGATAGTGTCATGATTGGTAGAACAGAATGTTCATTCCCAGAGGTTTCAAAGTTCCCAGTTTGAAAATAAACTCTCGTTGCGCGCTCAGCCCTTGGTACTTCGGTGTCTCAGTGCACATGGTGCTCAGTGCACACAGTGCGCACGGTGCCTGGTGCCCATGGTGCTCAGTGCATGCGGTGCACACGGTGATCATGGTGCTCAGTGCACACAGTGCATACGGTGCCTGGTGCCCATGGTGCTCAGTACATACGGTGCATACAGTGCTTGGTGCCCATGGTGCTCAGTGCACACGATGCATGCAGTGCTTGGTGCCCATGGTGCTCAGTGCACGTGGTGCACACAGTGATCATGGTGCTTGATGCAATCAGTGTTTATTACATTGGTGCGCGTAGAGCCCTCGGTGCTCGTTACACCCTGTTTAGTCTTAGATTCAGATAATAATTAATAAGAAATTATTAAAAGGTCCTTGTGACAGAAATACAATTAACCTTGGTTGTAAATCTCCCTCTGACCTGTGAGGGTACTGAGTGAGTACAGAGTTTCTTTTTTGACAGGCTGGCTTGACAGTTCTTTCCCCGAGTCGGGAAGTTGGTCAGTCTGGAAAAGGTGAGACTCCATTGCAAGAACGTATCAACCTGGAAGGGAAACAATGTAGCAGATGCATATTGTAAAGGCAGCTGCATTCATTTACCAAGGGCGTGGGAGCATATAAGGGGGACGGAGAATCGTAATCTCTTCCTTTGCATTGGTTTGTAGTGAGTTAAAGCCAGAAGGACAGTAAAAGTGTGTTGTTATTGAAAACCGTGAGTGTTGTGTTTTTGTTTTGTTTGTAACTGTCTCGTCTTGTCTTGTACGTTACCAAACAGTTAACACAGTTCCTTAGCTGTCACCAGGGGCCAGCACAAAACGGGACAACACTGCACCTTTGTCACAAATAAAACTGTATATGCACCACTAGTACTAATTCACGCATTAACAGACTTATGTATGTGTTTTGTTTGTGTGTGGCTGTATAATAAAAACAGGACTATTATTTGAAGGGCAACACAGGGATTATAAATTAAGTAATAGACGCCACTGTATTACTCACCTCCATTATTATTTACTGTTTGTTTTGCCGTCAGGCACGGGACTTAAAAATAAATCAAACAAACCTTTTCACCTGGATTACAATTGTCTGTCTGTTGTTTAATCACCTGTACCTGCACACAATTGACCACTTTGCCACAGTCCTCTAAAATACAGATATGATGCAGTTAAAAATGTAATGAAGCTTTGTTGCATGCCAAGAAACAGGCTATCAAGCCTTTGACGGGATAATAAATCCCCCTGCAGAAATAGTGCTGAACATAACAGCAATTAAGCTTGTCTTATAAAATATTTAGGCACCTTTCTAGGAGGTTTGGTTTAAATGAGTTTCACAGTGGTTAAACAAAGCAATAAGCACACAGCCTGCTGACTCAACAACATATTAACGACTTAAACACATTTTATGTTCATGAAGAATAAAACAGCAAACACTGGTTAAGATGTACACAGAGTACATCTCTAGCTGTAGATATCTAGATTCATATAATTCAAGCCCTTTTTTTGTTTATAATATAAAGGTCAAATTTATATGTTACAGAAACAGCAAAAATAGTGTCTGATAATAATAAGTTTACTTTTTTTTTTAAATGATTGTAACAACAAAATAATTCCATAAATCTTACCATCAGCCACAGCTCAAATGTATAGTTTTAAAAGAAAAATGTATTATTTTTGTATTATTATTTCAGAACAAGATATCTGGTACTTCATTAGCTTAAAGAAAGTGCTCAGCTTCTTTGCTTATTCTCAGGAAATCCATTATAGTTTCTCTTCCTACTGTAGGTCATTCATCCTCAGCAGTTTCTACTGGCTAAAAGCATGTCCGTCAAAATGGGAAGCCGCTGGTTGGTTAATGACTGGCTAGAAATGAATTGTACCCTCCAGGTGAATAGATGAAAAAAGTGCAAAGAATTCTGACAGCATGGCTTGCAAGCAGATCATTATTTAACCTACTGAAGTACAACAGATGATGTTTTCAAATTAAAAAAATTAAAAATACTACAACGTATGTTTGTTTCAGAACTGCACACTTGAGACCTACACTATATAATAAATGAAAAGATGCACAACATTTAACATTTCTAAAAGTATAATGTTAGCTTCAGTCACTAAGTGCTTTTCTTAGGAGATCTGTGTAACATAGCTGTTCATCACGATTAGACCAGTGACTTTTAATATTGAGAAAACTGTAAAATACCAAATGCATGCCATATGAGCCTGGCACTTGAAGTGGTTGCTTGAAAGGGGACACAAGCATTCTGTCCCTTCTGCTTCTGTGCGATTCATCAAATTAATTATTAAAAAAATTACTCATTCAACAAGATTGCAGGGGGCTGAAGAGGCTAACGAGTTTGCTGACTCTCCCAGCCTACAGTAAATCTATAAATATACACCATAAAAAACAACTCCTAATGAGATGCTAGAGAATGCATACGTTCGACAGTACCAGCACCTAGACACTGCATCATTAACTTCAATTAAAAAATGAGGACTATTAGAATGAAAAGCCACGGTGCTTTGTTGAAATTTGCCATGTAACATGCTTGCTTTGAGAAAAAGCCAAAACAGCAATGACGCCTAAATGGTTCTTATTGTCAAGTTTGAGTCTCCTGCAGTTTATCAAATTGCATTGGGCCATTTAGTGCACATGGGGATTAATCCATTGCAACAGAACAGGAAGCTTGAACAGCAAGTGCACACATTGTCACAGCAATGTGCCATCTAAGCTTTTAAACTGGGGCACTTACAATTACAAATTCATTACATCTCTAGCTGTAGATATCTAGATTCATATAATTCATACAGTCTAATGAACATCAATTATCAGGGTAAATGTTTTCCATCATAAGGTGTGTTATTGTGTGAAAACATTTGAACTGTTATGACAGGACTCAATGACAGGTCCTCCTGTACATTACATGTGGAGTCTTCTTTACTCAGTAGGTTCTGTTGTAGATCATAAGTTTAGCACATCGTTAAAGTCACAATAATTCCATAATTTCTTCACACCATGCTTCACTATATCGATCAAAAAATGAGTACTTTTGAAATAAATATTTATTTAAGGAAGATACAATGGGAAATGAACATGTTTGTTAAATTGATTTTCGCACAACAATGTTCAATTCTGAAGTCACCTTCTTGGATGGAATTATTTCAGGGCTTAGGAGATGCTCTTGTATATTATTTAATTATTTATTTATTTGGCAGACACTTTTATCCAAGTCGACTTCCAAGTGGTACAGAGCAGTACAGTAATACAATGCAAGAATATTATTTAGATACAGTATAGTTTATAGTTTAAGTGCAAATAATACTACTAAAGTATCACAGCAAACACACAAGGGTAGGTCTTCATTTAAGCTTTGACCAAGACCATATATTGTATTTGGATTCCATCCATGGTCTGTAATTAAGTTGCTAATCCAAACTAATAGTTCTAAATAAAAAATAATTATGCCTTTGTGGTGACAGGGGGGGTTTACACGAGAACAACGGATATACTTTTTTTTCTGTCACAAGGGAAACTATAAAACAAAGTTATTTGCTTGATTCAAAATACATCATTGGCAAAATAACCAACCAGAATAATAAGTTGTCTTCTTTTTTGTATTTACACTTTAGGATTAAGCCTTTAACCCAATCATTTGAAGACAGGCTGGTTTGTGATTTTGTGGAGCATTTTTAACTCTCATCTACCGGTTATTTTAACTTTAAATATATTGTTATGATAACTTACTCTGATTTTGTTAACTGCAAAAGTGACATGTAATTGTGACAGGGCAGAGGCTCTGCAAATTGAGAAATATGTTATTTTGTGGTTGAATAATGAAATGTTTGTTTTTAGGCAAAAGGACTGTGGGTGAGATGGTTCAGTGAAGGCGCATGCCAAGCTTGAACAGCAGAGGTAGAGCCAGAGAGAGACAGAGACAGATAGAGCAGGTTAGCTTGGGTGTTGTGAAGAGTTTTTGTTTAAGATATTTATTTGTTCCTGTGCTTGTTTTGTTTGTTTGGAAAACCATAAAAGTGCGCAAGAAGCGCTAAATCACAGTTTCTGAGTCTGGGTATTATTTCAAGGGTGCATTGCCACAGTAATGTATAAAATTACATAAATACAGCTTGTGTTCAGATGAATTGGGTACTTAATGAGTTAAAGATATGGATGAGAGACACACATTAAATAAATGTTACACCAAAGGTGATGCAGCCTGTATTGTATTTTGGAGCCTGTTGGAAATGAAAGGGATCCACATTCCATTCAGCACTCCCGCCCCGGCTCCAGACCGCTCACTGTGGGAGATACTGAGTATTCTCATTGACAGTGCAGATCCAAGATGTTGCTGCAGCTTCCTGTGTGAAAGCAATGCTGACACACGTGATTTATCCCAACAAAATGAGATTTATGAAATGCCACCTGAGATCTGACAGGCTTCGGAAAGTATAAGGTTTGATGATTACAGCTTCAGCATCATGCAGGCATTGCTGCTGTAATTTTATTTTACGATGGTGAATAGGCATTCAACCATGTGGAGTGAAACTATTCTTTTTTTAATTTCTCTCTGCCCCCATATAAGTAGATTTTCAGTGGCCATGAGACCAAAGGGATGGAACCCTCCATTGTTTTCTGGGTAAGTGGATATAGATCATAGTTCATGTATTTTACATTGCACGTCACAATGACCATCAGTAAGCCTATTGCATTCTCAGTGAATAACTCTAAATTCATTTCAAAAAGAAATATCGACTGTACTACAGCAGGTACACTCCTGACACAGAGTTATAAAGGAGGGAGCACTATATTATTATTATTATTATTATTATTATTATTATTATTATTATTATTATTATTATTATTATTATTATTATTGCACTGTTAACTGCTGTGTTGTGTCAAAAGATGCACATGAATAGCTTAAGTATCTCTGCACCTAATTGAGGTTCCACTAATGTCAGCATTCTAATATACTCTCAGTCCCACATCATATAGGACCAACATGAGTGCAGAGACCATGCAGATGATCAGCACAGAAAGAAAACAGATTGGGGTCTTGCAAGTTAGCCACCAACGTTTTCCCATTTTGTGTTCCTCACACTTCTATTTGTCTTGATCATATTTATTTCTGTAGTTGTGCTGTGTGCGCATTGTACTTTTAATACAAATCCCAAACTAAAATAAATAAATATTCATATTATAAAATATGCCCATACCTAATCTGACTATTATCAACCCATCCCACCATTGAAAATAACATGATGAGGTTGATGAGCTGATTACAACAACACTCTCAGACAAGTTATTATTATTATTATTATTATTATTATTATTATTATTATTATTATTATTATTATTATTATTATTATTTCTCTAAGTTAAATAAGTAATAGGGGGAGATTAAAGTACTAATCATCCATATGAATCCTTTATACTTAGGAAAAATTGCTGGATGACACGTGTGTGACGTCCTTGACTGATCGTCGTCGCCATATGTAAACGTATCGGGTGCCCACCCTTACCCAAACCCGTTTTGAAGTTTAACCTATATATATATATATATATATAATATATATATATATATATATATATATATATAATATATATATATATATATAAAACCACACTTACACTTAAAACAAATTATTGTATAGTGATGGGAAAAACACAAGAACATGTTTAAAAATATATATATTAAAAGCAGCAGAGAATCAAGGATGACGCTCAATACTGTAATGGTTAGGGTGTTGGCAGTAATGCTTTATATAAACTGGGCAACAGTTATCAGAATACAGTTTATATAAGAGAGTATGGTACTGTGCCAATTCATGCTTTATTATTTCATTGTATTAACATTACCCATGGAAATCATATGCATGACCTCGTAATGTGGTTGATATTACCAGAGTGCTATAGTAAGGAATGTTATCAGAAGTTTGTCCGAAATGACTCCCATTGTGTTCTGGCTGGGACATTTCAATGTGGATAAATAAACAGACAAATAAATAAATAAATAAATAAATAAATAAATAAGTGGGGGTGACATTAATAGAAGGATAATATGCGGGTTTGACTGAAGTAACTGTCACAGAAAAATGCATATGAAATAACCTAATTAATTGCTCTGTAACTACTGATAATTGCAACCAGGTTAATATAGAGTTTGACTTGTCAACTCTTTGGTACTCTTCACAGATGCTCGGTATACCCTCTGTTCTAATGCATTTTAGAAATGGACAGATAAAAAGGTAAGTAGTGCATTAATCCAGTGTTATCTTATATTTTACCAAGAGTAAATGCACATGATAAATGTTCACTCATCAGATGCAGCCTTGGCGTCAGTACAGGTAAGAGACACGACACCACTCAAGAGAATTCAAGGTGACTGGTTGTTGTTTTTATTCACATGCAGTACTGGACTGCAGTCTTCAACCTTGCAGAGTTTAAAAAGTAGCACACAAACACTTTTGTAAGCAATGGAAATGGTTCGGCTTTCTATAGAACCAGTGGCGAAGGGATAGTTGGTGCAGCCAGGGAAAGTGCATAGGGACTTCCACACTCAGAGGATCCTAGAGGGGTCCAGATGTTTAGAGAAAAAAAAAAAAAAAAACACTGAACAGTGATAATATCCATCACATTTATATTTGCAGATGTTACCTTCATATTAATTTCCCTGTGGTTACCAGTGCCAGTGATTACGATTTTATTCTCCCTCGTTTCATCAGGTACTGCTATTCTCTTAATTATGTTTTTAATTAAATTAGTTTCCTAACTCTTTTCTTTTCTTTTGCTCGTAACTGTCTTTGCATGGAGGCTGGTATGAGGCGCTGTGAATTTCTGCGGAATCCTGCAGGGACTGGTGATTTAAACTTGTTAGCTTGTGATTAAAAAGAGTGTAGTATTGGTTAGAAAAGTTGCACACAAAATAGAATTCAAGTAGGTGAGTAGAAAAGAAACTTAAAAACTACAAATGAAAAATGTGGGGGTCCTCTTTGATCCTGATCTATCATTTGAGATTCATATTAGGGGAGTAACAAAATGATCTTTTTTTCCATTTGAGAAATACAGCCAAACTCAGACAAATTATTTCCGAATCTGATGCCGAGAGACTAACGCATGACTTTGTTTCGTCTTGATTACTGTAATTCACTTCTCTCTGGTATCGCAAAAGGTGTTGTGTCTCGCTCTCAGCTAGTTCAGAATACCAGATCGAGAATTCTGACTAAAACAAGAAAAAGAGTACATAATACCCCTGTTTTAGCCTCCTTACAATGGCTCCCTGTGTAGTATAGAACTGATTTTAAGATTTTGCCCTAAATGGATTTTCACCTAGTTATTTGCAGGAGTTACTGACTCCTTATCACCCAATCCACACTCTTAGATCACAGAAGGATATTGGTTATTCTTAGGGCCAACAAAATTAACACGAGACAAAGGGCTTTTTCATACAGAGCCCCTAAATTGGAATACCTCCTCTTCTTTGGTCAAGGAAGCTGGGACTGTTAGAATTTTTAAGTCAAGACATGAAAACATCTTTCATAAAACATCTTTCTTATCTTAGTGGGTTTTAATGTAACTTTTAAATTGCAGCTTTTTAACATTTTTTTTTTATATATATACTGTTATTTAAATATGCTATTTAATATACAGCTGTGTGTGTGTGTGTGACATGCCTGGGGACCTTTATACAACTATATTATGTTGTGTAAATGTAGATGCTTTTTGCAATGTCCTGTACAGTGCTTTGTGATCCTTTTGTTTAAAAAGCACTATATGAAATGCAATGAATAAATAAAATACATGTAGTCGTGTACGGTTTCATACATGTAAACATTCTGAGATTATATTGTTAAATATACCGAACACTTGATTGGCATGTTTTATGTTTATAAAATAATTACATGGGGCATCTTTCTCTTCCTCTGCCACTGTATAGAACATTAATTTTTTCTACTGTAAGAAGAGAGAAAAAAATAGAATTAGGTGTAAATATGTGGTTAAATAATAAAGTACCATACTTAATGTTATAATTTATGACAAGCTACTTCAGAGTCATTATTCATGCACTTAACCATTATCAGCATTATTCATACACATACAGTTAACTGCTATAAGCCGTTGGAACTTGCAGATAATTTCTACCAAAGATGTTGCAATCAATTAAAACTGTAATTTATTTAGATTTATTATGTATTTATTTAATTCATTTTAGTTCAGTTTTATGGGAAATGACTGATTCCGTTGTGTAAAGTTACAATGCTGGAAACTCACCTGTACAATGTGTTCTTTCAAAGTAGTGCCAAGTCTGTGTATTATTTATAAAGTTGTGTGTAAAATACATTATACAAGTACAATTTGATTTCATTTGAAATGAGGGATCTTCAAAGAAATGTATGTCTGTGAAATACTCCAAGGGACTCTACTGTATGTATTTAGAGAGCATTGAAATGCAGAGCTGAACACGAGACATGGAATGCTTCATTTCACTCGATTCTCTTTGTTGGTTGCGGAGCAGCATTTCGTTTTATTATGCCTCTCTAACAGGCTGGGGGAGCTCATGTGGATGATTGCCAGGTTGAAGTTCACTGTTTTCCATTCCCCTTAAGCCTTTCCATTTCTAACCTTAAAGCTTTTGAAGACAAACTCCAGTCAGGACCCAGTTCCACTAACTAGGTATAATATCAAGTCGTGGACCACAGGGAATTTGGCAAAAAAATATTAAAGATTCATCAAGGGGTAGAATATTACAGTTAATGAAAAAAAAGTAACAACCAATGTTTTATTTTTGCATGACCACCTGCAGTAAATGGAATAAAGTGCATTTAATTGATAATACTTTAAATTATTTGTCTCTAATTGCTGTGTATTTACACAGTAGTTATTTAGTAAATGCATGTTTACTTATACATAATTACAGTGTTATTATGCACAACGTACTTTTTTTTTGCATGATATGAATCTAATCCTAACCGTGACTAACCAACTAAACCATAGACATCAGTCAATTTACAGTGCTTGTTTAAATGCTGCAAAACATACTCTAATGTTTTCCTGAAGGGAATGCCATGTGATTAACCAATAGACAACCTGTGTTTTCTCCCCGGGAGTCCAATCACAAGTGAGCGGAGGCGGGACATAAACATCCATCCATCCATCCATTATCATTAACTGCTTAATCCTTTATAGGGTCGCGGTGAGTCGGAGCCTAACCCAGCAGACTCAGGGAGCAACTACACCCTAGACGGGACACCAGTCCATCGCAGGGCACCACACACAAACACTCAGACAGAGGGCAATTTAGAATGACCAATCAACCTGAACAGCATGTCTTTGGACTGTGGGAGGAAACCAGAGTACCCACGCAGACACGGGGAGAACATGCAAACTCCACACAGACAGACCCCTAGGTCAGAATCTAACCACCATGCCACCGTGACGCCCGGGATATAATATATATCCCTAATCACGAAGACCAGGAATGTAGACCTAATCAAAATACATGCCTGCACACCATATGAAATTAATTAGTCTTGTAGTATTAAAAAAATGTGCTTCCCCAGTAAAGTTTAAGAATATTTGTTTGTAGAATTTGTTGTAAGTGGAAGTCAGTAGAATACATTAATGTATATGACATTATCACTGCATCAATTCCCTGTACAACTAAGGGCATGTCAAAGGTTCAGTTTTAAATCTAATTTAGTCAGAGTGAGTATGTAATTATATTGAGAAAACTGGAGGTTTAAATGTTAGGTAAACCAGGATCATTCTGTAGTATTGTCACAGACTTGAAGCTGGCCTGTATAGGGCACACATAGCACTCTATTACTACCCAATTATAAATACCGCGTGATGGAGGTAGAGACCATGCTTACTTCTTCTTGTTGATTTGTGGTTAATTACACTTGAAAGCTGGCTAAGAAAAGCAAACCATGGCATGTGCACTAATTAGAAGAAGGGTTGTATTTCGTGCCATCCTTCGGGGATAGACTTTTTTTTTTTTCAAAATTGTGTTTTATGTTCTTATGTACACTCTTGATAGCAGGTTGAAATAAAGCAAACCAATGTTTGGAATTCACAGCTGCTGATCTCAATAAAATCAAAAAGAAACATTTTTTCTATAAATGATTTTTCAAAAAAGAAAATGATACTGTTCATCAAGCATTTATCCAACATTTGAAGTATGCTGAGGGTACTTACTGTAATTGGCAAGTGCAAGAATAATCAGAGCCTTTTTCTGGATTGACAGACTAACGGAACAAGATAGAAAGAAAGTGCCAGAAGAAATACCTCTTCTTTTGGATCCTGATTCTGTGAGGACCTTTTGTATTTATCATGGCAGTCTGCCTAGTATACTCTTCATAGTTAACACGATAACTGCCTTTACATTTTACAAATCTTAACCACACGTCTATCAAAGGCAGCTAGCTTCCTACAAACATTGCATTTCAGTGTTTTATTTAATTTTTTACCAATAACTTTTATAGTCCATAGCTATGGGGAACCTCATGTATATGTGTACATTGATTTATCAGTTTGCAGTATTGTATACATTTGGTAACATGCAGTAAGTTTACCTCTGTCCCTTAATATAGCTGGGACGTGAATGTTGTCATTTATTTAGTTGCTAAGCCAAAAGTTTTTTAATTTATTTTTTTAGTAGTCGGCAATTCGTTTTTTGTTATTTTCTCCCCAATTTAGTAGTGTCCAATTATTTTTGTTAAGCTCAGTTCACCGCTGCCACCCCTGCGCTGATTCAGGAGGGGCGAAGACGCACTGTCCTCCGAAGCATGTGCCGTTAGTTGCCCGCTTTTTTACACACTGCAGACTCACCATGCAGCCACCCAGAGCTGCAGTGTTGGAGGTCAACGTGGCCCTGGGCAGGTTACACGCAAGCCCACAGGCTCCCAGCTAGACCACAGGGGTTGCAAGTGCACGGTGAGCTGAGGACACCCTGACCGTCCTAACTCTTCCTCCCCCCAGGCGGCGCTTGGCCAATTGTGTGCCGCCCCCTGGGAGCTCCCGTCTTCGTTCGGTAAACTCGAATCAGCGACATCCAGACTATAGGGCATATCCTGCACTCTACACGAATGCTTTTACTTGATGCGTCACTCGGGAGCCCCCTTGAGCCAAAAGTTTCTTATATGTTTTTCCTTAGAATCTATGGTTGTGAAAAAAGGGGTAAAATGGGTAACATGATGGTATACTTTACACTGGGGCTGTACATCGAGCACTCATGATTCCTTCTTACTGGTTATTGTGATAGACAAGGCTTTCTTCAGTAATTCTGTAATACGGCTGTCATATCATTAAATGACAATTAAAAGCAGCAAAATTTGCAATCACATTTTTTTGTAATAACACTGTTATGACATACATATTTATCATGCTAGAGTTTTAATGTAAAGTTTTTTTCATACAAAGTTGTATTGAATGAGCAGACTATACATGTGATTTAGTAACTGATTAAAATATGTTGTGGGTGTTTGTATTACAGCCTCAGGGAGTAGACCACAGGGGACTGTAATTCAATTTGAACTTAACTTATAAAGGTTTTAAAGCAGAACCAAACAACAAAGCAAACATAAACT
Source organism: Polyodon spathula (assembly GCF_017654505.1). Classification (NCBI taxonomy): domain Eukaryota; kingdom Metazoa; phylum Chordata; class Actinopteri; order Acipenseriformes; family Polyodontidae; genus Polyodon; species Polyodon spathula. The sequence continues at coordinate 7,270,278 of NC_054542.1, forward strand.
GATTTGTTTAGAAATTGCAGTAGTTTTTGCACACCAAAATTGCAATGATCTGTATCACAGTTTTTGTTATTAGGTACTTCTTTAAAGCTTCTGTAAAGCCGTCATTTAAAGGTGTCCTAGTCTGGGTGTTCAAACATTGTGTTAAACACATATATTGCATTGCCTTTGAAAAAACACTTTAATGTTTCTAAGATATTTATATATTCAAATTTCTTTTGTGTCATAATGCAGGAATAAAAATCAAATATATCTTTTAGTGAATTTGGTTATTAGGATTCTTTGAAAGTGAAAGGGAAATAGTTCTGCCTTCCATTTGTTATTTTACCTTCCTTTAAAGAGAACTTGTCATCTGCATCTATTAATCCACGAATGCTTCCCTGTCTTCAGCAGCACCATAAATATTGATAAACAAGGAGTTTAGGGTTATATTACGTCCCGTCTACTTGGTGTTCTGTCAATAAAGTGCTCCATTTGCATCTATCATGAACACTTGATTTATGCCGGTTTAATGAGCTCATAAATAATTCATCAGGCTCTGCCGCTTTGCAAACATGAAAGTCTGCACAAACAGTGTAGATGTATAGCGATTTATTTCCCCCTCATACCAGTGGGCTCTTTTCAGCACGTTCTACATTATAACATTATATCAGTAACACACCTTACAGCATGTGGGGCTAAAAATAATCAAAAGTGTCATATTAGTGGTTTTCATGATAGGTCTTGTGTGTGTCCATTTTATTGCATGCAAGTGTCAATGACAAACAAAGTCTGTTTGAATACTTGCCAGTAAACTGTGGGGCCAAGGTCACAGTACCCACCCCCAGGCTGCCCTTTACCAGAGCTATAAAACTCAATATTCTAGAAGCTCTCCAATTCCCTCTTTCTGTAAGGAATTTGATAAAATAAATGACCAAGATTGAGGACAATTGACAGGTAATAACAAACAAGGCAGTTTCAGTCTCTGCCATATTTTAAAGGGAAAAAGTTACTACCGTACTGTACTTGCTGTGTTAATGATAAAATATGCATCCTGATGGAAAACACTGTTTCACTGGACTAATAAAAGGGCAATTTTCTGGTCTCAAAATTAGATTTCAATAATGAATGAATGAAGTACATTTTTAAAGGGTCTGGAGTGCACTCATTGTGATATATGTAATGCATTTAGTCATATAAAAAAACAGTTTGGAATTTTTAATTCACCAAAAAAATGTGCAATTGTATTTTGGTGCTAAGATGATTAAACCACTATTTACCATATCCCTGTTTTCCTCTGAAATGAAAGCCTCTTTGGCTCATTTAAGAGTGGGGTGACTGTCTTCTTACTTCCCAAGAGTATTCTGTACAAAAGGACAGCATACTTTTTCATGTTTATATTACACCCTGCATTTTTTGCAATAGCTGTGAATGCTTCATCACAATTTTACCAAATCAAATATAATTCAAACTCCTTTTAAAAAGTCCTGTTTAACATCCACCAGACTTTCTCTACAAAACTCTTCAAAGAAAGACAAAACTACTCTTTTGAGTCACAAGAAATGACATTATCTACATAGCCCTCACCTCAACAAATGATCAATGTTTCACTTTGAACAAAGTGTCATACTTCATATAATTTCCTATTACCTGCCACCCTTGGACTTCAAAAAAAAAAGAAAAAAAAAAATATCATCAAATTGCTTTGCTAGCTAATTATTATACTGGTCTTGGGTAACTGCTGATATGTTGTGGCACCTTCATTAAAGTCACTTAGAAACCTATCCGTTTTTAATGTACTCTGCTGTTGTGTGTTGAAAGGAAATATTATTTGTGTAATTGCTTTCATTATCAAATGACATAAGCATTGAATTGTTATGGGTTCTCCTCCACATATTCTAATTAAAATTGATAATGTTTTGATTAAAGAGAAACATAATACTCATGGTAAAGATTAAAAGGCCACATGGGGAACGGTGTCAGGTAATTAAAAGTAAATCTCCTATAACGGCTGTGCGGTATCAAAACATACGTGTACATTACGTTACATTTCTACAAAACAATTAAATATTGTTTCATAACTGGTCTGACTTTTCAGTTGTTAGCACTGTAGCCAGGATTTTGAGTCTTTGCAGGCAATGCGTTGATGTAATGCACTAATAGTGGCAAAAGTCAATAAAGAGTCTTCCACTAGTGCCAATGTTAATTAATTACATTACATCCGGGCCCATATTCATACAACTTACTGTCTCCTTTATCGTGCCAGTAATTGTGTTTTACATGACAGGATTTCATCAGGTGATGCATAAACACCATTTACTGTCAAAAAACGCACTGCCCCCCCACTTCTTTGGGCAGGGCGAACGCTGCTTCTGTACTTTGTGTAGAATATTGAACTGTTCTGTTCCTATTAATATATGGAGGTATACATGTGTATAACCCATTAATAACCAAAGAATACAATAACCACATGAAACCTTTGATAGTAATGAAAAGAGTTTGAATATAGCGTGCCTGGTCTGGAACAATAGGTGTGAATAATGTAGAGAGGCGGCGAGAACCTGTATTAACCCTGTGCTGGTGTTAGCATTTTACAATTAGAAGTAATAATTGGAAGAGTTCTTATTTTTAGACCCATATATAAGAAATAAGGTAGATAAAATAAGTTAGTCGGTAGACTTCTGCGATATCATTTGGTAGTTTTTGTAGTAACAACAAATACACTTCAAGAAATATGTAGCATTTTCTAATCCAATTTCACTATGAAACTGAGTAGTCTTGTGTGACAGGCAGGATTTTTCAATCTGTATTTATTTCTTTTAGTTTAAGATACTGTTTTTGTATGGTGTTCTGTATGAGAAACAGATTTGAAATGTTATTGTATGTATTATCTATTAAGCATAGGCGCTTTTTCTGCCATTTAACAATTCATTGTATTTTAATGTTCTGTGCGGTGTTGTCTTTCTGTGCCATTTGTCATTTGAACGAAAATTTGAAACGTAATATTATGAGAAAAATGTTGTTGTCCGTTGGAAAAGAAATGTGTGCTAACATTGCAGGATCCTTCTTTTCTCAAACAAAAATACAAAATTGCAAACTGTGACAACACATTACATTTCTGTTACAGTTCTTTTTCAGGAATATTGTGCATATAAGCTAAAAAAAAAGGATCTTTCACTCGCATCAAGCCCAACCTGCCTGTCTCCAGACACCTGTTAAATACTGCCTGGTAATTATTTTTTTTTAATGGCTGGAAATTACCGCCATCTTTTACGAACATGGCCCCCGGTGTGTAAGGGGGGAGGCATGACGCAGTGAAGAAGTAAATTGATTGATAGATTTCGGTGACCAGTATCTGCTGTTGCTTATAGGTTTAATTGGGTAGGTACACTGCCGTAAGCTTCACACGGACAAATATATATATATCTATTAAATCTTTTCCCCAGAAACCAGCAAAGCTGTATGAAAACAGGCAAGGCAGTATAAAAAGCAGCCAGGCCGGTTCAAAACCATCCAGATAGCAAACTTAAATTAGGAGCACGCACAAAAACTGCTTAACATCAGGGGTGAAGAAATGATTTATGTTTTATTGGTTAGAGAAAGGGAAATAAGTACTTTTCTTATCAATGCTAAAGATTGGTTTGATAAAAACATTTAAAACATAAGTGCGTGCGTGCGTGCGTGCGTGCGTGCGTGCGTGCTTGAGTGAGTGCCTGCGTGCGTGCGTGCGTGCGTGCGTGCGTGAGTGAGTGTGTGTGTGTGCGTGTGTGCGTGAGTGTGTGCGTGAGTGTGTGAGTGTGAAGTAGCTCCTCCAGGTGCTCCACAAGCTTTTCTCACAGGACGAATCCACAACCTAAAGCTCAGTTAATTTAAAACAGCCAGTCCAGTTTATTTTATTTTCTGCACGCAAACTATATAAGTGCATTTGTATGTCTCACCACAATGCCATGCCTACAGCTTTGGAAACCAGTGAAATAGCAGCTTATTAACAGCAATTTCACTTAGTCACATGGGTTAGAGTCCATTGTCCTTGGGGGAAAAAAACAAACAAAACATAATCCTCTCTATACTCAATTTCCTCTGTGACTCCCTCCAGTTATGTAATTGTATTACATGTATTTGTCTCCAATGTGACATTGCTTTTGATCTGCGTTAAAACTCATTTGCAATTGTTCTGCTCAGGAGTTTAGTCTTCTCCTATCTTGTGGAATAATACCAGCTAGGTTACTCATGATCCATTGATCCTTGATGTACTATGGATAAGGTAGAGTAGAAATTCTGTATCTAATACTTGAGAAGCCAGTACCTGATGACAGCTGTTATGAATGTTATTGAAAGCAACTTGGCAACTTCCAGAATATGTAATTTTTAGAAATGAAAATACTGCAACATACTGAATGCTTCTGTAAAAGCTATACATCAACAAAGCGAACAAAAATGCATAACATGTAAGATATATGGAATTAATTAATTAGAACTCTATAGAAATGGTGATAGACCAAACCTATAGACACTATAACCTCACACTTTTAGCACAAAACACTTATTTTTTTTCTCTGTTCACTGGATATGGCATTTGATCCCATGCTCAGGACAAACAGCAGGTTTAGATGAGAACACCAGGTTTAAAATTGATGCTCAGGATGTAAGTTGAGATGGGATCCTCACTGCTCGCCTCTTAGGGCCTCTCCTAGTCTACACTCCCTGCAGGGCTAATGGCCTGTATTTGGGGGTCTTAAAAATTTTTCACAGGAATGGTGTTTGTTGGCAGGATAAGTTGCCTTCAACAAATTAAAGTGGAAAACATTTTCAAAATTACAAAGAAATTCTGAAAATGCTGTTAAGCTAATCTGACGTTAAAAAAAAAAAAAAAGTTTTGACACCCATAACTATTAGCAAGTGTCTGGCACAGTAACACATAAAAATGCAAAACTGAACACCCCTGTGGTCATAATGAGAAGACAGTTGGACCACCCCCTGTTATAACAGATTGCCCATGTCTGGCAAGATGTTTGAGGTATCAGGTATCATTGATCTTCCAAAGCATTTAATTATCATGCAGTGCTTTTTTGTTGTTGCCTATGGCTAAAACCCTACAAGTTTCTATGTTTCTGTCCCTACAAGAACATTTATTGACTGCACAACAATTCTCTGTTGTTCAAATCCACCAAACAAATTAAAATTAAATATATTAACTGGACTCAAGTGAACAGTCACAATACTCAGCGGAATAAGTGTGTAATAACATGGACATGGTGTGTTGTAATTACCATGTAATTACATCAAGTAACTAGACATTGTTTATAATACAGTTGTTACTGTGTAAGAACGAGCACCATTTTGTAATTACATAGTTTTTCATGCCCGGTAATCTAAAGGTCTACCCACTATGCTAATGTAGGCCTACTAGCTCGTGATGGTACTTCTTGTTTTGTTTCTTTCTGGGTTTTTTTTTTTTGGTGGAGTTTTTTCAGTATCCTGTTCCATACTGTTTAAATTCTGTATAAACAAATCTTTCACAATCGTGCACATGTTTTTTTAGTAACTGTTGTGCTAATTATGTAAATGTGATTGTATGACCAATCACTGCATGGTACGGTTACCATATAACTCCATGTACACGAGGACAGTTTGGGACAGTTCAGGCTTTTCAACTCACTCCCCAATGCATTCTGGTAAGTGTAGTCCTGCTGTGAAAGAGACCTGAGACAGGTAAAATGCACCATCATTCATTGCAATGTGAGTTGAAAAGCATGAACTGTGTAAAACTGTCCTTGTGTAAATGGAGTCAGATGGTAGCCCGACTTAATGGCCCCTTAATCACCATTATTTTTGCAATAATAATGCAGGCCTATTTGTTGGCTGAAGGACAATTAGTTCTCTCAAGCTTTTGGTGTATGAATACATTGTATGTTTGTTTTGTTTGTTTTTTATTCTACCTTTATTCTTTTTTGTTCTGAATTGTTTTATAAGCCCTTTAACTTGTTTTGACTGTGAAGCACTTTGAGATGGCTTTGCTATGAAAGGTGGTATAAAAAAATGTAATCAAATTAACAATGCAATTTACCTGATTCATAAAACTTTACCTTGGTAGTATGATAATTAGTACCTTCACAGGGAATGGTTGTAAACTCCTTCAATACCAGCATTTCATTTCTTGATTAAAATATGAATGAATGCAAAAGAGAAAACCCAATGGTAACCTTGGCAACAGGTATTAAGGGTGGCACCTCCTAAAGGACAATTTATCCCCAAACACAATGCACCATGCTGGCTCTGAGGGAAGAGTGCTCCCCTAGTGACTGGGGGCCGATAACTAAGTGCTAACATCAAATGTACAGTGTTGTTGCAGAATAAGTGTGATTCAGCATGGATGAAAACAATGAGAGACGCTGTTATTTTGTTTTGAAGCCTCGGTTATGACACTTTAATGAGTTTATGTGCAATAATCTATCTCCACTCACGAGGGAATGCTTCTATAAGTCTATTTTCTTTTTGAGAGTCACTAGATCTTTATCATATTTAGATAAATAAAAAGCTACACACAACCCCATTATGTATCGGATATGGTATACTGTTTCATATACTATTATAAAACTGCATTCCACTGGGTTTTAAACCTGTCTCTTGAAGATTATTTCAAGATTAATCGTATATTAGCAAATGCATGACTTCTTATTGCCAGCATGCATGTAAATGTGGCTTTCGTCTATATTGTGTTTAATAAATGCATACACTACAGTATTAAAGATTGTCACGCTAACACCCCTCAGTCCTGGGGAGCAGAACATTAAAACATTACTGTAGTCTGATTACATTTTTTAGCACCTTGTAACTGTAATGGAGCTTTTTTCAGACAGGTAACAGGTAAGGTGATAATGCGATACAATGTATGTGAAATTATAAGTTATGTTTTACATAATCCAAAATCTTTTGTGTGATTTATAACATGTTGATACATAGTGTTCAGGGTGTGTCTTATTGTATATGGTGTAGGGTGTCTCTTATTGTGGTCCCAAACTGCACAGTATGACATCTGTTATACCTTACAGTAATAGACATCCTACACCCTCTTATACACTAGTTTTTAGGGTATGTCTATAGAATGTAAACTGAGCCTGAGAAGTAATTATTTCTAACTGTTACTGTAACAAGTTGTATTTAGTTATTTCTGGACAAAGCAACTACTGTACTGTATGTGCATTTAAGCCCATGTATTTTGGAAAGTTAAGATTTTTGCCCAAACAAGATTAAGAAAAATGAATATTCCAGTTTATCATCTGCACTCTTATAAATGTATGAAGATTCAAATGGACTTTTTTTTTTTTTTTTTTTTTTCAAATTGTGTTTATGACAAACTTGGCTATTTTTTAAATAACCTAAACACATGTGTAATGATGCAAAGAAAAAACAGAATTAAAAGTGTTTCATTAAGAAGCTGAACCTTTCATGCACTAACAAGTAAATCAATTACATCTAGTATTGTAAAAAAAGGGGAGGGGGAGCTGTAAACTAAGAATCATGCTTTCATACAGCAAAACAGTTTTCTTGATTACAGTAGTTAATTTGACCCCCAGATAACTGTGAAGGCATTTTCACTGTGGTATTCAATTATATTATATGACTCTGTACAAAAATAACCACTGTGGTAAGAGATGATCCTTAAGAATTCATTTAAAAAAATAAAGTTGTTGTAAATAACTGCAGATACACATTGAATTGCAAGAAAATTATAATCACTGAAAAGCACTGAATCATAGAAGCTACTATCATTTATAAGAAGTCTGCTTATTACAATCTGTTCAACGTGACTTCACGTCCCTCAAGTGAAGGTGAGTGTGTCTACCGGCATTTCTAATCAGTCAAAGGTGGGTAGAAACGCTTTGACTTGATTTGAAATTGTGTTCAATATCAAAACACTTAAAGACCTTTAATTAAACATCCTATAATTGTTTTTTTTTTAAGCAAGCTGTTCTATTTGAAACATCATATTTAAGAAAAGAAGGCCAATACTCTGAGTGATACTCAAACAAACACCGTCACATATATACTGTAGTAATGCAGGTAATAGATGTTGTATTCAATACTTTTATTTTGTAACACAAGATATATATTGAAGTAATAACAGTTAAAAAAAAAAGGCTTTAGAATAACATTTTAAGCAATGTTTTTTGTGATGGCCACATTTGGCCAAATTTACTGTGAGGGTTAACTATTTTACAGTAGGGCATTTTCAACTCCACAATCCCAGAGGAACAATGTACGACTCACAGAGAAGTATCTCAGTCAGTACTTCATGGCAGGAGCTGAGCCTATACTAGTTATGACAGCATAGGGTTTGCATGCATAATTTACTAACAAGACTATACTTCAAGGTTAGTAAATTATGCATGGAAATCGTGTGTTGTAGTTCGCATCGAGTTCAGTAGTAGTACATTCAGCATACTTTTCAATGCCTACATGCATATTTGTTTTACAGACATTTCCAAACAATAAACATGGATTTTAAAGAACTGTTTTTCAAAACGTTAAGCTTGAGTGGCTGTACAACTGCATTGTGCCAAGACTCCATTAAAGATGTACTGTACTGACTCCAGCGTCTTTAAATGAAAAGAAGTCATCTTGCACCCAGGAAGCCAAATGGTATAGCCGTTGTCAATACCGTCAACTCTGATTTTAAAAGCATTTTAGTAATATCCAATTATCCATGCAGTCATTTCCTATTTGCCTTGCCCTGTATTTTATAAGTGCAAATGTTCTTAATAGTGGGCTAGAGGATAGATTGCGTTGTGAGAAATGTCAAAATATTTTTTATTTTTAGCTTTTATGCATTGTCTTTCACGTTTGTTTATTGAATGTCGTATTCTCATTTCAGTATTTGCATGATATAATTGGATTTTGAAAGCATTTTCATCTCTGATTTTAATGACACGCACACAGATGTACAGGGGCAGTCTAAATTTTGACATTTGGAAATGTCAATGTCTATTCCAACCTGACTATAACTCTGACCAATTACAATGCATGAACAACTGCAGAATGTACATACAGAGCTGCTAATTGCCTTACTTCTTAATATACTACATGCTACGCACGTGTTGTATCTAAGGATACTAATGAAAGTATTATGTGCATGTATTACAGTGTAATGTGCTTAAGTGATCAATGACTGTGCTCTTGCTATGTCATTTCCTTGACACATGTAAGGGTTGACATTACCGGTAAATATAGAAGATGGAAGGAACAAAACAGATAGAGTTCCAAAAAGTTGAGTTCACACAGGGTTTATATAGGGTTTAAATATTTACAATATTTACAAGAATATACAGGTTGTTCTCAAAGAGAGACGGCCAGGCACAGTTTCAGTCCTGGAGTCAGACAAGTCGTGTGCTGGCTCCATTAGAAATGCGGTTCGATGGTCCTCATCAGTCCTGGTCACAGTGCTGCTCACAGGAAATCTAAGATCTGCATAGCCCATACTGATCAGTTTTACAAGGTCATGTTAGTGAACTTTATATATTCGTCCTGGTGCCATATTCAGAACTGAATCTCAATTACTCTTGTTGCTTCCCTATACTTTACCTGAGTAATCAATAAGTCTGTCCCTCAGGATATAAATTCTGTATTAAACAGGATGGATCCTTTCTTGGCTTCTCTCATAGCACATATAAGTCACATCCCCATTGGAGCCAATTAGCAGCACTTACAGGCTTGACACAGCAAAGAGTGTGCAGGAAATACACTCTCAGCTTGATTAGAGGCAGCCACCAAACACCTGTAAACATACATAGTAATGGATGTCCCATTACATCATTTTTTAATCAATGCGGCACTAAATATAAATTATTGTTTAATGGTCATACAAAACAGTGTCAAAGAAGACAGAAGCAGTGGAACTGAACAATAATGTGGGGAGGGAGGCATTCTGGAAAAAATACAAAAGAAAAGCTCTGAAATTGATATTAATATGATGTTAATCTTCCTGGAATTAATTATGGCTGCATTTCCTCATACAAAGGCACAAAGCCAGAGTATCAGTCCTCTGACGCCAGCTGAATGTGTTGTGTTGATATTATTGATTAAACGCAGAAGCAGCCAAATGGAAAACAAATAAATAAATCTCGAAATAGCATGCAGGCCAACGCTTGTTCGTTTTGAGAAACAACCACTTACCTCCTGGATTGTGGCTCTAAGTGTTGTGCTCAAAATCAAGCAGCTACAGCCCTAAACAAACATATTAGCTTGATTGGTTTAGATGTAGACATTTTACCTGGCTTTACATTTTATCTCCATGTTAGCCAGTAAAGACCTCTAATTGGAAAGACCAAAACAGATGACTTTAGAAATATCATAGATAATCAATGCAATCGATTAAGAATGTGCCCAAGAATATTAATTTTTAATTATCGTGTTGTACCAATGACCTTTTACTTATTAATATATCTTAAACTTCTTGAGAGGATATGCTAAAAGATGGGCATATAAAAAAGCTAAAAGCTGGGCGCACATTAATGAAACCCCTTGAAAAACTTTGATCAGCAAATGAACCTACTGCATACATAAAGTACCTTTCACATACTGTAATGAAACATCCTGAGGTGCTATATATATTGTAGTGTCTTATCAAACAGTTACAACAAATACAACTAAACTATTCTCTTTAAGAATATCTTTATAATTCCCAGCACAACCTTATTAGCCAGCGCAAAAGATTTGAAACAAATTTGAAACCAATAACGCACACAGGTGATACTAAAATGGCATGGCACTGCAACATATCCAATATTGATTCACACCATTGTGATACCAGTGGTATGTAACAATGTGAAAATGTTACAACTGTTGGGGCCATACTAACCATGACTTATTCTATTGTCGCTTATATTAGTGCAGAACCTTTGTAGTGGCACTGCACTGACATGGGAGAGCACTGTTTTGAACGTTATTTTAGTTTCACAGAAACGTCTGTTGTAGTAAAAAGCACAACAGTGAAAACATGTTGGAACAAATGTCTTCTGCCTAATCCTTGAATCTATTGCTTGGCAGACTATACATATCTCCAGCTGTGATTGTATTGTTTTAAAGCACTGTATCAAAGCAAAGCAGAAGAATGACAACAAGCTGAAGTCAAAATCACAAGGGTTTCACAGTAAACGCTTCAAAGAAAAGGGAAAAGACAATCCTACAGAGTGAATGAACAATAATCACAGCAAAACCAACACGGGTAGAATAAAAAGATTTTAGCACATGTTTAAACTATGAAACACTCATGTGATCTTCACAAATTCATACATTTGCAGATTCAATTCGATTATTCAAGGAATATTTTTCAACAGTAAAATTGTGTTTTTCAATGTGGTTGTATTAAGCATTAAAAAAAAAAAAAAAGCAGACCAAAAGGAATTCCATGCTACTTACAGTATCTGTTCATAACAATTGTGTATTGGAGCAAAACAAGTTGCAAGGGAGCAAACTGAGTTTGTCATAGGGGTCCAGACCAATTATTGTTAGATTCTTGTTACTTATACGTAATCTTGTGTAACAAGACCAGTTGGTAACATGACCAACTAAACTATTTCTACCAACATATTTTCTCATGATTTGTAATGGACACACTTTCTCCTAATATTAACTACAATACATGTACTTAGGATGATTTTCAATGTCTTCACTCAGCACCAAAGACCTTTAAAACGTTTAAGGTTTAAGTTATTTAGTTCCCTCTAGTATTTTAAAATTTAGCATTATTGATTGCGTTATAGTTATGGAAATACATAATTATAAATACTTTGATAGTTATTCTCCAATTCTTATAACTTTGTGGTAAATGCAAGTCTCTAAGGCTGTATAAACTATGTAATTATAGAGAGACTGCATTTTTATTTGTGCTGTAGTGATAGGCAGTTTGTTTTAGATCAGAAAGGCAAGAGAAACATGAAACAAAACACATTTTTTAAAAAGTATTTTCTTTTAAACATTTTAAAGTGCACCCACCCATTTTGTGTTTAAACAATGCATCCCCTATTACTTTGTGAGAGTCCCTGACCTCATACACCCCACAGGTCACAGTCAATACCATCTTCCCTCAGTGGTAAAATCATTGTAAACATCATTAGCAGTTTGAAGTTTGTCCTTTAATTAAGAACTAAAAGCCTGCATTTCCTATTGCACAATGTTGTGGCAGGCTTGTATCGATTTGGGTTTCAGATCCAGCCTGAGCACATTAGCAGAATATATTGACTCTGGGTGACTTAATGAGTCAAACTTCAGTGTTTTTGAGCCACATCACATTCTGATCTATAATTGGACAGGATGTTTTTTGTTTATTCTCTCTTCCAATGAATGCCCACAGTTTGTAATATGCATCTTCAGTGTTTCCCCAAAAGGCTTTATAAAATAAATAAATAAATACATTCATAAACAGGCAAACAAACAAACATAGTCCTACTGTATGCAGTTCCAGTATCAAACTGGGGCTGCCGCTGGCAAAAGTTTTACACCATCTAGAATTTTAAGACTGAGGAATAATTGATTTTTTTTTTTTAATTGAACATAATTATATCTTTTATTTAACATCATGTAATCGAATAAACTACAAAATGATATTGCAAAAGTCTAGTGAAAGCCATAATAGTAATACGTTATTTCATGTTAGATATTGAAATGTCACATTTTTCAATTTCTGTCATTTTTTGGTAAGTATATGGAAAACTACACAGTGGTAGGTAAGCCAAAATGTTAAAGTAATGTTATTCAACAGGTTTCATTTGACTTTAATTAATGAATTCTGTATGGTGAGGCAAAACTTTTGGCGATAGCTTTACATACTGCAGATGTTTCCAATTTCTTGTGCATACATAGGTTGGTATAGACATTAACATTTCCAGAACATTTAGACAGCAACAGCTTATAACAAAGTAAAGACATTCCTGTGAATTCCTTAGCAGTGAATTTATCTACAAGATAATATTTAAAACCTGCCTTTCACATCCCTGGCATTGAACGCTTATTAGTTAACTTCCACTATCAGTGCCACTTCTGGCAGCTTGCAAACATAACTGGGGCGGAACAAATCCCAGTTGGTATGAATTTGATCTTGACCTGCTGCTGAAGAAAAATGAACTAATTTGAAAATGCTTTCAAGTCAATCCCAGCGCCCAATGGAAATGTGGCATAATTGAATTCTGATATTGAGACACAACAAGAACATCTCTGATATCAATCAATCAATCTTTATTTTATATAGTGCCTTTCATAGTGGACCACCATCAAAAAGCACTTTACAACATGCAGTAACACCAAAATCCATAATAGTTCAAATACAGAGAAGTGCATAATACATGCTATACAAAAAAAAAAAAAAACACTTGGTAGCCAATGAGACTGCTTCCTCTATTCTTGCCATTTTATAAACTCTAATGACTAAGTGTAGGAATCAGATAATTAAATAATGTAAATAGTTTACTTTTGTTTAGTTTATAAACATAGTTAGTTTAATTAGAAAGTCATCGGGTGTGATTATAATCCCCTAAATGAGTCCCTGCTTTAAACACTAGGATCCCGGTATATACACGGTGATGTCAAGGCGTTAGTTGCTTTTTTTGCTCACCCTGGTTCAACCACAGATTCGTGAGGATTCCCAGCCAATTCACCACCAGCTTGCTGAGAAAAAGAACAAAGGAACTGGCTTTTTAGAGTCTCTTCTACTAGAGGTGGCCAGAGTTAATTGACAGTAAATGAATCGATTAACACCTGGCCACCTTCCACACCTGTCTCATTACAAAGGGGATTCTAACTCTCAGCTGTGCCATATTTAACACAATCCTGACTTTCAAATGAAATTGACTATATTTATAAACTACTGTTTACACGTGCAGGGCCTCAGCTCTGCCACAGTGATGTTTCAGGGTTCAGAACCATTTGATGGATTGCTGGAGTGCTTGGGTTGCACATAGCTGTGACCTGTCAGCCATCTCAACCTGCTGCATAGGAAGCAGAGACAGCAGCTGTCACGTGTGCTCTGCTGAGCAAACTACATGCAGTATGTAAATATTACCAGATCTAATTCATATGTAGTATTTATCAAATATGAATTCAAGATATCAGCTTGGAAAACTGCAACTGAAAACTGCTGTGCAAAAGTTTATGGACATAAGATAATTTAATTGGACAACCTTGTCTCAAGATATTCAGAAAAGGATGTGAAACAGTATCATCTTGGAAAAAACAAGTGAGTAAAAATGATGTTGTTTAATTAAAATGATGTTAGTCTCAACCCATGCTATGTACAGTATGTACTGTAGTTGTATTGTTATTTATTGAGTTTAAATCATGTATTGTATGTATGTATTTTATAAAATAGAAAACTGATAAATAATTGATTGGATGACTCAAAATACTTTAAAAGAAAGGGTAACTATAGATTTTCAATCAGCTAAATCTTCCAAGCTATTCCACTACTACAGTACGATACACCTCAGAAGTCACAGAAAAATCAGGCCAGAGGAAGTGTAAATGCAAAGGCCCTTTTCTGCACGGTCTGTTGGAGACTGTCTGGCATACAGTGAAATGTTGTCTGAATCCTTCAACAGAGTTCTGAGTCTCTTGAGAGCAAGTGGTCACCTGAAGGAGAAATTGATTTGAAAGGAGCTAGGTGACACAGTGGTTCTGTACTATATTCACCTATGGAAGCCTTGCAGGCTTGAAACCAAATCGTCTTGGGTCTCAATTGAAATAATTTGTGTGGCCAGCCTGGGCAGCAGTTTAAATTACAGAACCATCACATGGTACATGGCACTGTGAACCTTTGCAGTAGTCTCCAGAAGAGACGCAAAGCAGAGGCTCAACTGCTTCTTCACTCATTAAGAGAAATTGTATTTGCAATGTGGGGCAGAGCACAGAAGACACCATTGCCAATGCATATCCCTGCTATGTGCCTATAAAGAAATCCAGTCTCCAGTACTGCAGTGTTTTTGTAAGAGCAATGTTCTTTTTCTTCTCAAGGTTGTCATGAAACCCAAGTTTTTGTTTTTCTTTACATCCTAGAAACATAAATGAAGCAGTCCCTTGATTCCAATACCTGAAAGCAAATGTAACTGCTGCAGTTCCTGGCCTTCAACGAGGTAAAATCAAACAAAGGCATATAAAAGTTGCAAAAATAACAAAATCTTGTAGAAATGTCAGGGGCTTACATCAAGCTGCCAATGTTATGGCTGCTACTGCCTCCCTTTAACAAAGGCATGCAGGAGAATAAGCAGGGATGCCTAGTGATCAAGAGAAAACAGACATTGATTTACCCGTACGACTGTACAGCCCTTTGCTCTGCTCCTGGCTTCCAATGATTCCCTCCTCACATTCTGCTCTGCTATCTATCCTGCCTGTAGTAGCAAAGATAAAACCTCCCTTTAATGATGTCAAAAGGCCTAGATCTCTTTGCTGGCAGAGAGCAGTTCTCTTATAACTAGCACAAAAGGGAATACAGGGTCTTGTAAATCTGTGTTCCACATCCCTCTTGAATGAGCTACAGTGAGAGTCTCTGGTGCTGAATGTATTATTAATCTGTTGTCTTCCAGCATTACATACTGTGTCTCTTTCAATTACAGGGGATGAAGCTTGGTTTAATTGACAGCATGATGTAACAGGTTGATGGGAATGTTATTACAGAAGTGACCCCCCCCCCCCCCTTTAGTCACTTCAAATCAAATGGAATGTAGACGGCTTAGGTGTGTGAGCAAACATTGAACTAAACCTTAAACTATTTAGACGTTTGTGCTGTGAAGCCAGTTAAACCCACTTGTAAATGAGGTAAACTGTCTGGCTAAATAAACAAATAAATAAAAATAAATAAAAATGAAATGTACCTTGAAATTGAATTTTGTGAGTGCCCAAAAAGCCAGTAGTTTCAGTAACATCTTCATGACAGCAGTCTAAAAAGGACGCGAGTAGATATAGTACTATGTCCTTACAAACTGACCCCATTTTTACAAACCCATTTTTGTTCATGTGTCAACCATTGTCAGGCTTAAAAAATGGTTCTCAAATTTTCCAACATAAAGTATTTTCAAAAACTGTTGATTTTATAACCCGAATAGACGGAATATGTACAGTAAAGTAGATGTGCCTGTTTATCTGTTAAATCTAATTTAAAGCAAACAGTGATGGGCAGGGAGACAATGGCAGGCTTGAGAATGCCTCAAACTTGCCATCGATTCCCTGCCCATCCAATTCTTGACGACGATTGCCTATAGTGAGTTTATCATTATTTTGCTGTTACCCGAGAGACCTGCCTTCTTCAGCCACTGTGTATTTCAAACTGGGAATAAATTGATCAGAAATCGAAGATGCTCTCCAGTTATGGGAAGGCTCTAATCCAGTAGTGGTGTGTAGAAACGTTCTTGTAACTCAAAACAAACATGCATACAGTATATATTTAGCTTACTTCAGATGTCACAAACAATTTAGTAAAGGGATCTGTTAAATGTCATCATGCAGTGTGATATACTGAATATTTAAAATGTGCGTTATAATTTAGAGTTATTATTTTTAGTCATTAACTGTTAAAAGCATCAATGTTGTTTATGTTTATTTTATCATTGGTACACAAATATTTGTTTTTATTTTTTGGTGGAGATCAGAACTAGTTACATAAATCTGAAATCAGTAAAGAGGGAAGATGGGGAACAAAAAACAGAAAGATTGACAGTTATTGTTCTAACACATATTTCAAGAAATTGTGTGGGGCTTAGATGTGTTAAGGATTTGGAAAAACCACAGGACACTATTGCACGGTACACAGATAACTATATGCCTTCTTTCTGCCTTACTGTTGCCATGGATATACATGGCAGATGTAAAAGGAGTCAACAGTCACCACCCAGTAGGTTAGCTCATGTGAACGTCAACAAACGTCATTTTAAAATACATTGAAATACTGAAATGAGGTTCCAACTTGAATTAACTTTGTTTGCATACTTGATATAGTTTGCTGCTAGCACCCATGGTATTTATATAACAAGAAGAATTCTGCAACCAGTGTACTGCTTCCCTGTTAAATGGTCAAGGGATCGATAGGCATACATTATTGAACCTGTGTCATTATATATTATTAATGTACAGCAACATAATGTGACTTGCAGAACCACTCAATAGTTTATTATAGATCATAATAACAAAAGCAGAGAAAGACTGCAGCAGAAACCTGACACGTATAGTGAAATGTATTAGTGCAGGGTGCAGTATATCCATTGTATCAAGGATTGTCCTGTTCCAGTCTTCAAACTTCTAACAATCAAAATCGCTGTTAGATCAATCGGTGAATGACAGAAATGTGTTTTTATGACATGAATGGATTTGGCCCCGCCTATGTTCTATGTCAAATAAGAATTTGAGCAATAGGTCCACTACACATCACTTGGTATTCTATATTGCATGCTAGAATGTTTTTGATTTTGAAGTAGTGAAGTGTCAGATGCACTTTGTATCATGAAGTAGAGTTACAGTCAGTAGATATGCTTTATAAAAAAACATTTCTGATTAGCTTTTATAGAGCAAGTTAGTTATCGGCACTCTCCAGTCAACCTTTTATATTTCCTCTAAGAATATAACAATAGACCGTTTTCAGTGATACTTAGCCTCAGTGTAGCTTTGCTTTTGATGTTAAATTGACAATAATTATTTGTGGCATCCTGAAATAGCTATTTAATATTCAAAGTACAAAAGTGACATAAATTGGTATGTCAGTACTGTTTTGATCATTCAACCCTCACTTATCCAATAAAACACCTAATCAGGGGGGATTCTCTCCCTCCAGCTTCATTTGGAACCCTTTCTCATACTGTTCTAGAATGACTGTTTCTTAGAAAACTCGTTATGCTTTGCCCTTTTGTGTGTGTGTGTGTGTGTAAGACATTCTATATTTTGGCTTCATATACATATATTGTAGTGAGCAAAGAATACCCCAATGATTCTAACAACTATGTGGGCAAAGTGAATTGGTTGGGAATTAGGAAAAAGTTCTCCAGCTCACCTAGAGGTGTGCATCAATGTGTGATTAGTCAAAACCTTTATTATTTATTATTTATTATTTCTAAGCAGACACCCTTATACAGGATGAATTACAGTTGTTAAGAAAATTCACATTATACAATATCCCGTTACAAAATATTTAGGGACCCATGCATTGTTATTTCTATTACTTTTTTAAAAACAAAATACCTTTTTTTCAGCACAGACCCCTTGTGTAATGTCGTCAACATTATAAAATCATACATTCTTCAGGCTGGCACAAGGGTACAGTCAGTTCTTTGACTCACGTTTAAGTGAGAGACAGAGACATACAAAAACAACCAAAAAAAAACAACATATTCTGTATGCCAGGAGCAACCATAAATTGCTAAGTTTTCAATAGTAGTCCCTCTAAGACCAAAATGTGCTAGAATCCATCTATGACCCATGGAGAGCTACAAACCATGCCATAGAGCCTGTTTACAACGGCAACCTGTCACAAGCCCAATATTAGACATGACATATGCCAGCACACGTTGGTATCTATCATTCTTTACTCCCCACACTCTGTTGTCCCTGTATCTTGATGTTTTATTTATTTGCTGAAGTTTAAAACAACCACAAATTCCTACAAGGTTAGATCACTTTCAATTTGGGGAAATCAAGTCTTGGCAGAACTTAAATGCACTGCCTGCAGTGTCAAAACTGTCACCTTAACCTTCAGCAGCAGCTATACAGTTTTCCAAATTGTTTACTTGTAAAGACAGGCTGTTATTATAAGTTCAACTTTCTCAAGGATAAAAGTACTTCCTGGGACTTACAGCTCTGCACAGCCTAGACTTGGGACCGCTACAAAGTGTGCACTCAAACAGAATGTGACAGTGGGTCCTTTTCACAAGACTTTAAAGAGTGTTTTAAGGAATGTTTTGTTAAAAAGCTGTATTTTCCTCAGAAAATCCCATTTTGAGGAATTAAATCAAGTATGCAGTTGATGAAACCCTGTTCCACTGAGAGGGTTTACAGTACTTGCAGATTGAAATGTAAAGCACCGTTTAACCCAAGGAAATGTTTATAAACACTGTACAAAAAATACAACCGTCCTTAAAACAGTGTTCAAAGCTGTCTGAATAGGACCTACTGGGCATTGGAGCCAATACTTGTTTTAAAATTGTACAGGTTGAACAAGGGTAGCCATCCTTTATGGTTTTGAAACTGGCTACGAAGCTGCACGCAAAATTTAGATGGATTTACAGTGAGAGGTGGTACATTGTACAAAGCAAACAACATTGGACAATTTCTTATTTAGAAATTGTGTTCTTTAGAATTGATTGTTAGTAAAACCCATATTTGTATGTTTGCTTTACTCATTGTAAGGATGATTGTTGTGCATCGTTGTGTAGTACTATTTGTATAAGCCTACTCCCTGTTTTTGTTTTACACACACGTGAAGTAAACAGTTCTTTGCAGAGATGCCAACTTATGAAAGTAGAAATAGTAGCAGAAATATAGTAGCATATAGTAGCAGATTTTTTTTTTAAAAGCCAGGGGCTGCTAGGCCTAGACATTAAAAGGTTCTTAAGGTCTGGCAAGCCAATACCCTAATTTTATTGTATTTAAATAATATTTCATAAATATTCAGGCAGTGTCCATCATTTATTTATTCAACAAAAATCATAGTATTATACCCCTTCACCGTAGCACAATAGCAGAACCTCAAAAATAGTAGCTGCTATGGCCAAATCGTAGCAGCTGGCATCTCTGTCTTTGGGTAGTATTTGTTTCTCATGCTAATTCTTTAACACTGTAACATTTAAAACACATTTCAGTGCCATATTTGTATAGCTATAGAATATATTGTTTTTCACAATTTATTCCTGGGAACTGAGAGGTTGTTAATAAGTGGCATCTACTGTATGTGTGTGTGTGTGTGTGTGTGTGTCTACATATATATATATATATATATATATATATATATATATATATATATATATATATATATATATATATATATATATATATATATATATATATATCAAACCCAGATGATTGGTTTGTTGAGTCCCCTGTTTAAAATAAAAAATTATCAGTTTTCTAGAAGCTGTTTTCTGATGCAGTGCTTTGAAATGTTAACTGCATGATATAGGAAATGTGTGTCTTTTTAAATGAATGCATTACATGTTTGTGGTTATAGAAAGCATTACATATTTAAAGACCTGTGCTGTTTTGAGCCATTCTTCATTCAGAATCAATTTTTCAGTCACTGTGATCTGGCCCTGATTTAAAAAAGGAGGAAAGGCAATGCAATAATTCATCAAGCCCATGGGACATTTAAATAATTGCAGTTGTACGTGAGGGACATCTTCTACAGAAGAAACTGATGCATTAAAGTATGAAATGCTAATGGAAAGAAGCAGCATCTGGCAACCATCTCAAGGTCAGAAATACTGTAGGACCTCCCCAGTAATTCTCCAGTCAATAAGTCACCCGTGTCTAGTTTTGCAACGTTTTGCCCAGAATTTAAATAAGGCACATTCACAGAAAAATATGCATTTCCTCAATACATAATTTCCAAATGAGTATTTAATTCTAATTATGTTTTAATTTATTCAAAGAGAGTAATCTACAAACCCTATCAAAGCTCACCAATGATACTTATGGTGAAAATGTATACCTTTGACATTATTATTATTATTTTTTAATATGCTGTAATATAGTATCCACAAATGCAACTTAGCAATTATAAAACATGTTTTATATAAAAAAATAAAACACTTGATAGTTGTAAAGTAAGCCATATGGGCAGTTTAAAATCAACAGGTGGAAAGCCTTCCCTGTGAAAAATAAATGCACTTTTAAACAATGAAATTAACTCAGGCATGAAGACGACTGCTGCCCAGGGGCACTCTATGCCAGGTCCTATTTGTTTCACAGTGCAAGAGGGAGTTTTACACATGAGAAGGCAAGGTATGAAAGGAGTAACATTAAACAGGAGTCATGAGGCATATGACACCCCAGGCAGGCTTTCCGATTTTGATCATCAATGAGTCTTCCTTGATTGTGTAAGCGACTACTGTGAAATCTTTGGTTGGCATCTGTCACTCACAGTGTTGCCTTTAATCACAGGAGGTTGCTATTCAAGACAGAAATGGAGGACATACCTGAGCAGAGCTATTGGGGCGAAACTTCCTAAACTTCTAAACAGCAAATCATGCAAACAAGCAATGATCCACAGCTTTAGAGTCATTATTATTTATTTGTATTTGTATATATATAAACAAGAAAAATATGAACTTTGAATACTTTCTCTGTAAACTTCTCCAAAGTCCCCATTAGACTGAATATTTCAAGGTTCACCAGTTTACAAAATGACATCCACAGTTAAAGAATATTGCTTGAATAGCTGTATTTATTCATACCTTATTCATGATAATAAGTTGCCCCTCGCTTTTAGAGGTACCCCTGCCCATAAATTAGCTTGCAGATAAGTGGAGAGGCATTGGCAAGGGGGCAGGGTAGGAGGATGCGAACTCTGGCACACAGCAGGGACTTAATGGATTGAGGTAAGACATTAATCCTTTCCTTGTTGATCATTGGACGTATTATTTATCAAAGGATACAAAAGATACTAGCTGTTTGTTTGAAGATTTGTTCAGGCATTGGAAGCGCCTAAAATATGCTTGAGGTTTATGTGAGTTGATCTAAGGTTAAAGTGAGTTCCCTGCCAGAGCTTTGCTAATTAAAGGCATATTGCTACAACCCATGCAAAAGTTTACAAACATCGTCCTATTATGTGGAAACAGTACATTGACTAAACCCAAATGGTACATTGGCTTTTCATCTGACAGAAAACTCCTCTAGTCACAAATGGTTTTGAATCCCAATTTAATATACCTCATCTGTTATTGTTTGTCAATCTACAGTGACACGTTCATTGATTTTATAGCATTTACAGTAAGAAAGAGCCTCTATGGGTAATGTGCCATTTCAATGGATCTGTCACCATACTGCCAGGAGAGAGAGAGTGTTAATTATATGAACTAGGCAGACAAGATGAGAATCGAAAATAGCAACACTCCACACCATTTTTTTTTTTTTTTAATTTGACAAGTCTGAGGCACAACACAACAGCATTGACAGTCTGCCATCTCACCTTGGTTGGAAGGCACAGGGGTGGAATGCTTACAGGGCTCTGTCGGTTATTTCTGAACTAGGTTGTTTTAATCTGATGACACTGCTACTAGGCACTGCTCGTTTGTTAAATAAGTTTCATTAAAGTATTGGAAGGCAGGTAGAGATTATTTTCTGATGGGTTAAAGTAAGAATCTTTATTGAACAAGTAACCATGGCAAAGCTAGGTAAGATAGATTATGGACAAGGATTAGACTGTGGTTCCCAACTCCCTCAAGATCCATTCCTTTCCAGATATTTTTTTCCAAGCCGTTCCTAAATGAGTTAATTGAGCCAAGTAAGGGTCTAATTCAGGACTTCACTGTTATCAATCTAACAGTCTGATGGTGATCTATAGACGCACAGAGAGACCCCTTTTAAAAGGTAGAAATAGCCATTGCAAGCCACAATCAAGCAAAAAGTAGTTGGTTGGCAACATCCAGACACTGCTATAACTAGCAAAGGTTATCCATCTATTTCACAATTCATTTGTCATGGCCTGACTAAATTTGTTGACAGGTTTCTTCTTCTCCAGAGGATCATTGTTAATGAAGAGAGGAGACTAGTACCCAAGTCTCATTTTCACAGGATGCTAGAGGTTCATCTGTGGCGAGTTTGCACATCTAAAACACCTGCCCCTGCAAAACTCAAATCAGACTTTATTACAGGCAAGCTGTGAACTGTTACAGAACCCAGCTTTCTGCTACAAAGGTGTGCAAAGTTATTCTGTAATGCCCAGACACTTTTAACACTTTTTGACAAAGTTGTCTGTAAATGTCATGTTAACGGAAGTAGACGATTCCAGAGGTAAAATGAATTAATCCAGCTTTGACATTTATTCAAGGGAAGGGGAGGGGGGGCGGGGGGGTGAGTAGCTTTCGAATGTGAAGTTATTAAGTCCCAACCCTTGCCTTATTAAAGTTCAATAAATTGCACTGCCAATAATTGAGAAATGGTTTTGATTCTATTAAAAACAGTTACTGGTATTTCCATTCTATCTCAGTTCTGTTTTCAGAACCACATTTCACTGTCAGGTAATTACTGTTTTTACGCCAAACGCCATGACCTTAGATTATTTAATTTTTAAGCAGACCTTTACTTTACAGTACTTACAGTCAACAGTACAACTCCATTGCAAGTGGTCATCAGCTAGGCTTGCAAGTAGTCCATCTTCAGCTAGTACAAACCATATGGCATAGACACAGAGATGTAGTAAACACCAGAATGCACTTTATCCACAAAGATTGAACGTTATTTGTTTTAACGAATGAAATCAAGTTTTGTGTTGACATGAACATTTTCTAGTGTTAAAGAACCAACAACAGCCCAGAACATTTTCATGAATAACAGGAGTTGGTTAATCCATTAAATCTAATTTTAAAGGTGCAAGTACCGTATATCATGTTCATCTGGACAGGCTTCTATTCCATTGATATGTGTATTTTTTCTCAGTGCTTCGATGTAAAAGGTCTTTAATGACAGTGCTTTAAAAATCTCC
Organism: Polyodon spathula; assembly: GCF_017654505.1. Lineage (NCBI taxonomy): Eukaryota > Metazoa > Chordata > Actinopteri > Acipenseriformes > Polyodontidae > Polyodon > Polyodon spathula. The sequence goes on from NC_054542.1 coordinate 7,293,922, forward strand.
CTCCCGACCTGCGAGGGCGCTGTGTAAAGGGAACAGAGTACCCTGGACTAAATGGCATGACAGTTTATTCCCAGGGTTAGGTGGAAGTCGGCCATCTAGAAAGGAGGCGGGGCTACGGTACACTAACTCAATGACCCAGATGGGAAACGACGTGGCATCCATGGATTGGAGGAGCGGATGTGCTTGTTAACCAAGGGGTCATGGGTGAGGGTATAAAAAGGGGATGCAGTAAAGTGATCTGTTCCTTTGTAAATGGTTAGAGAAAACCTAAAAGGAGAAATGGCGAAAACGTGAGTGTTGTGTTTGTTTGTACTGTCTTGCTAAAAACTGTTTGTTTGTTGTTTCGACTACTAACACAATCCGGAGCTGTAGCCAAAGACCAGCACCAAACCGGACACCAGCACTTCCCTAGTTTCATGAAGAACTGTATTTGCACCACGAGCACTAATTCACTCACTAAAGACCTGTGTTTATGTTTTGTGTTACGTGTGGGTGTATAAAGAATGGGACTATTGATTACGGGTCAAACCCGGGGATTATACATAAAGTAAAACACATTCCGTTGTATTACTGGTTGTTCCCCTGACTAAACTGCATACAGTGGGTGACAGGGCTTTTCCCTCCTATGCTGCTAAGCTGTGGAACACACTTCCTTCTGAGATCCGTGATACTGAGTGTCTGTCTATTTTTAAATCCAGCCTCAAATCTCATTTGTTTAAATTGGCATTCTTATTACGTTTACTGTCATTGCATTTTTAATTTTAACTGTTTTAAAATTTTTTGTATGTTTTGCTTATTTATTTTTATTTTTTCTGTTTTCACTTTTGTTAAGCTCTCTGTGATATTTATTTATGAAAGGCGCTATATAAAATAAAGATTATTATTATTATTATTATTATTATTATTATTATTATTATTATTATTATTATTATTATTATTATTATTATTATTACTATTTGTTTTGCCATCAGGCTTTGGAAATTATAATCAGTAAAACTCCATTGCACCTGTATATCTCTATCTGGCTCTTTCTTCTGCACTGCTGTATTGCCTTCACCTGCACACACTTATCCACTTTGCTACCACAAGCTATTCAGTTGTGTTTATCACCCATTAATTAATCAGCAGTTAAGGCCCAATGCATTTTCCACTGCACTCAGCATTTATGATGCAGCTCTCTGTCTTCTTGATTGCTTTTATTTCACACTCAGTTGTACAATTGGATGCCAATGATAGAGATCTAGACCTTTGGCTGCTCGCCTTGCCTAGCATGTGCTCCCTTGGCCAACAGAGCTCATCTCATACAGCAGTATCACTCTGCGATGGACTTATTTTAATATGATGCCCGTTATTAACTTTCCCACTTGTCTCAATGTACCCATATGCCTACTTGCTTACTTGCCTTATGTTTAATATACACAGATATAATATATAATGTTCTGCAAAATAAGAATAAGTCTTCCATCTTAAAATATTACCAGTAGTTACCAATTTACAGTAATGTAGGTGGCAAAGTACATGTCAGTCCGTTTCAGTCAAAACTGATAGTAGGCTCCAGGTTGGGAGGTGGTTCTATATTTAAGAGTGAATAAATTATTGATGTTTCATGATGACTTGTCATAACCTCAAGAGCCATTCCGGAGAACTTGAGGGAATAGCAGTAAAAAGTTTTTGCAGACTCAATCACACCGAATCAACGCTGACCCTACTCATCTTGTTATGGCAGGTGTTTTCATCATTTTTTTGTCCTGCCATTTACATTGCCATTTACATTGTAACCTGAATAGATATTCCAAAGTTGGACATAGTGCCAGTGATGAAGTCACGGCCACCTCCGAGGGCATAAAAGAGAGACTGCTGACACTCAAAATGTCATCATTTTTCCTTTCACCGCCTGAGAGAGAGAGAGAGATCTATGAACAGACAAGTGACACATAGTGTTATATCTGGTTGCTTGTTTGTGTTTTTTTGCTTATTGGAATTGTTTTTACATGTTTTGAAATGAAATGCCAGTCAGTTTCTTTAAATCCATTGTAACCTATTTCTTTCTTTAGCTTCTAATACAAGGACACATATTGAGTCTAAAACAAAATCATGTGATTGAAGCTATTGGTGTTACAAAAGATAAAATACATTCTATAGTTTCAAGACACAGGATCTAATCCGCCTTCACTGTGTAATATCAATGCAGGCAGACGCTTACTGCATGATAAGTTTCACTGCATTATTTAGTCTTTTCTAAAGATATGATTTGAAATAAAGCTTCCCACGTATATATTAGGCAGCTGGCAGTGATGGCAGTGCTTTATTGGGCAAGTAGTTGAGAATGTAATAGAATCCTTTGGTCTAAAATACATTAATTGAAGATATCACTCCAAACATGGCAATTCATTTAAGAAAAACTCTTCCAAGCCCAGATGTTGGCAGTGATGACATTCATACATTTTGGACCATTCTTGAAAAAGCAAGTATTTCAATATGATGGGTGGTAATGTTTCAAAACCCAAATAACTTGTTTTATTTGAGAGTTGTTGCAATAAAGACATTACATTGTAAGCATTAAGAAAATATCTTCATGAAGATGAATATTTGGCATGACTGTTAATTTTCACAAAGTTGTTTTTTTTTTCTTTAGCTTTGTGCTTACGAAAGCAATTTTGTTTGCCTTTTGGTTTTAGTCTGCTCACTATAGCTGCCAATATTCATTATTTTCTCTAATCCCAAGGGCGATTAGTTTGTGTGCTATTAACATGGATTTCTTGCAATCAAACTTAATAGATAAGTCAGTCTTTCAAATTATCGCCACTTAAAATTGATTTTGCCGTAGGATTCGACTGTAGATGTATGTTGTCAGAATTACAATTGAGTGGACAGTGATTTACACTCTAAAAACAAAAAATAGTAGAAGCAAAGCAGAAACGTTTAAAAACTATAATTGGGATGGCATTTTTAAAACCTGTATGTTGAATAAACCCAAGCAGATTCATTAAAAAAAAAACTAGCATATGGTTTCCCAGTGCCTCACATAGTAAAAGCACTACTGCATGGAGTGCGATGTTATGGGGTCCACAGAAGGCATTGCATTAGCCGTTGCGTTCCTGCTGGAAAGGAAGGAAAATAGATTGTGGTTAGTGCAACTCATTGTACTCCAAAAGCCCCTACTGGTCAGGAGTCCAGTGAGGCCAGGTGGTTCTATAGCTTGGCACCATCCATTGCTTGGGTTTTGCTGATGAAAAGACAGTGGGAAGAGAGGTACTATAGTCTTTACATTTTCAGTCCTCCTGGAGGATAAGTGGGTTGCTGCAGTGAGGAGACATTGGGAATGTTCAACTGGGGAGGAAAATGGGGATGAAATAACTGCACAAAGGGTTTGGAGCAAAGATTGTGCAGTGGTGTTACTAGTGTTTATACTGACATCTTACCACTGGGGTAACATTCAGGAGTTATAGCCTTGGTCCAATCTTTACTTGACACTTGATGGTTGCAAAGATGTCCCGGCCAATCGCATGATGATATTTACTACTGTGTTTATACATAGCTTTACATTCTATTAATGGCTCATATATAACACATTAGTGTGAATCATTGAACCACAACTCTTGAAATTTCCTTTACCAAGCATGCATAAGGCTTTTCTATTAAAATTAATTTAAAATAAAATGTAAACATTTAATCATGCAATGCAGCTGTTCTAAACTGTTTAGGTATGTGTTTGTATGTTGTGCTGACGGTATCTTGTATGTACAGTTAAGTTGTTGCATGTTAACTGGATTCCCCTGGAAAGAAGAATTATATTCTGTGTATTTAAATATGGCAATCCCTGCTCAACTACAAAGGTAGAAGTTGCCATAGAAACTGTGGCGACAAGGCCCATGTTTAGAAAATAAGAACTGGAAAAATAAGCTTTAGCAAGTAGAGGTTAACCTTAACTACTGCATGAAACAAAATGGCTGAACAGCACAAAATGGCTACAACAGCAGTTGTATGAAACAATACATGTTGTGAACTTTGACCTTTATCCCTAAGGATTTAATTGTCTGTAATACATGGGGATAATGTGTTGGAGGTCTTACAGTTGTCAGATTACCCATGTTCAAAATAGACCATTTAAATGCTTTTGATCAATGGACAGACTGATCGACAAAGATACCCAAACTGCAGTATGGTCTATATGCTCCTAAAACAAGACAACAATATGAAATGTATATTTTAGAATATGATAGCTAATATTCATGAGAATCACAGCCTGTTAAAAGGACAATGCAATAATAATTCCCAAATTAGAGTCCCCATTGTCTTGGGTCAAAATGTTCTGATGTTATTGTGTTTGGAGTCTTGGATGATTATTGAGGGGTATTATAACTCACAATCCACCTCTATCAAAGCCCATGCTACTGCCATTCTGCTTGCTGCACCAGAAAATGATACTGCTCACATGCATTAGAGAGTAATTCTAGTGTAATTATTGTAGAGCAACACCTATCTATATTTAATATATGTACTACTGCAGCATACCTTTATAGTCATTTGTATGAATAATCAATGCTGCGTATGACATTGCACATATTATTAACATTAATCGATTGCACTGTATATCACCAGTGAGCTAGGGAGGGCCCATGCGTTCCTAAAAAGTGGTATTTGTTTTAACTGGTGACTGTTCCTTTAGGAAGCAATGCTGTTGTGTGCTCACTTTTAAAGTAAATTTGAATAATTTCCTTTATATGAAAAGGTGACATTATGTACACTGCATATACAAATGTAACTTTATTTCCTTCCTTTTTGTTTGATTATCTATGGAGACACTGACCCCGATAGCACAGGTATGGGTGTGCTCATATTCCCTATAATAGAGGAAGTGCTGTGTAAATTGTGGCATTTGAAAAGCCTGTAAATTAAAACAGGAAGGCATTTGTGAGAATGTTATTATGTTTTTAAGACCTTAGTTATTTATATCTTTAATTCTCCTTTCATTATGCATGCAGTATAGTACCTGTCTGGATAATATGTTAAACTGTCTAAACCTCTTTGAGTTTTATTGCAAGTCCTTTAAGCACAACTTCACTTTCAAGAACAGGAAAAGAGCACATGATGCCCACAGCATGTATAATGACCCAAGCCAAGACTCATCAATAATCATAATGGCCATGAAGACATGTATGCTACATGTTCTACAATGAGGAATGGGAATGTTGCAAAATCAGACATCTATACATCCTTACAGTAGCTTCATGTTTAACATCTCCTATAAAGAATGAGCTGCAAAGTGAGAGGAGCATCCCTTTTGGCATTCAAAAGCCATTAACAAAACAACCAGTTCCACGTCAAATGTGTAACCTGTATGCAAGCCACTTGTGTTGGTAGAATAGTCCAGTCACTGTGCTACCAGCACTACTTATGATTACAGTGCACTTAAATTACCTTTTTGAGCTCACTAGTGGAGTCCAATTGCATTAAAAACAAATTGAATGTGTACCAAAAATGTGATATGTAGCAGCCTTTGCTAAAGTAACCGTTCTCCAGTCACTCAACTCTAACCACACTATTTACAAAAGCTCCAAATAAAGCATGCATGAGTCCAGAGCCTGAAAGTATTAATATTTAACAAATAATACATTGAAAACAAAATTGAGGGGTCTATAGTGGCTCATTTATTCCCACCCTAGAGAATAATTTTTACCAACATCGCCCTACAGCCTTTGCATATCTAGAGCGTCAAGTGGGGAACAGCTTTCTGGACTAATCGCGTGAGGTTAGCTCCACTAACTACTAAAATTATACCGAATACCTGCCTCTTTCCCCTCCAGAGGGCCCTACTGTAATCATCTACACAATCCTGGTTCAAACGAGTAACCCAATAATTGGATGTAGGCACACAGTTGACCGACAGAGGCTGACGGGGCAATTGGCGAAGCGAACTGCACTTAGGGGCATGCTAAATTGACATTCAGCGAACACTCCTGATACATACTGTGTCCGCACCAGACATAAACCCCAGAGCCAAAAAACCGGGCCCAGAATTTCGTTCCTGCCAGTCTTTCAGCTCCCAAATAGTCCTGTGAAATGAAATGTCATGCAGCCAATCATCATGATTTATGACTGAAAAGGACCAAGGAAACATAACTGTTTTACGAGCTAGTCCGTCCCGGGAGCCCGCGCCGCGTGATATTATATATTAATAAGTGCCTCAGAACAGAAAAATGCGGAAAATACCACGGCTTATGATCCTTCCTCCCCCATGCCCATTCATCCTTCCCCCGCATATATCTAACCCGTTTCAAAGACATAATGTACGTCCGGCATCATTTGTTCTGCTTCATATACCAAGCAATATCTCGTTTTTGGTGTACTCAATGTTAGGTACACAGAGAGGAGTGCTCCTTCCTTTTTATTACATGCACCTTCACGTTCAGTCAACCTCGCTAAGCCCCGGTTACACTGAAGATCTACCCCTTTCTTGCGTTTCAACGATCTAGGTGTCACTTTTGTAGGTCCAGACCCCTCCACCTGTGTCAGCGTCCAGAGTCCCTCATATTTTTCCCACCTGACGCCTCCTCTTTTTTATGTTTTTCTGGCGGGATTATTTTAGCGGTTTCAAACAGCCCGTCGGATTGCCAACTGGAAAAAAAATCTTGACATTGGAAAAGTGGTGATGTTGAGATGACAGCACTGATTCTCGATATCTTGATTTTTCTGCTGTTTCATCGAAATCACAGATAAAAACAGAATATTCCATGTTACAGGTTCAGAAAACAACTGTAAAAACAACATGTGCATATTTCTGATCTTCAAAATAAAAAAATCATATCATCTGCTATGTTTGTGATAACTTGAAATTGAAGAAATTTGACAACGGTGCAAGCCGTAAGGATAATGCAATCATTTTCTACATGTATATTATTCTGTGTTATGACTTATGTTTTGTTAGATCTATATGATGCTGACCTCACAATCAGTATTGCATAAATATAAAATACAGTATAATAGTATAGAAAAAATATAAATTTTGTTTAATTAAATCTTCTTGCAAAAATACAAATATTTCAGCTGTGCTATTGAAATCCATTTGCAATGTTGAAACCCTGAGATAATTTATCTTGTGGTCTCGACAATGCAGATTCCATGTCCTGAATGAGCCACCATAGGGAACAGCTTTCGCAACAATAAAAAAGGACCTGTGCATTCAAAATGTAAGATCATATCCACTAATTGGTTGCTGTGGTATAATGAAATGCTTTATAACAAGGGTGCTGTAGACCTGTCATGTAGATCACATTGTAATGTTAAATTGAAAAGACGTTCATATCTTTTTTTGACTCCTACTTTATTCATCCAATTCCTTTTCCTCTCCAACTTTATTCTTTTTCACAATGTTAATACAGGAGTTAAAAAGTACAGTCTCAAACAAGCCTGGCTTTGATTTCAGACGTCAAAAAACTAAACGGAAAACAATCTTTTATGACAAGGCTTCTTGAACAGATAATGACTTGACTTCAAAACTCTTTTTTAAGTTAATGTATTCACAGAAGAGAAAGCGTTATCACAAATAATCTCCAGAATGCTTCAGGCAACCCTCCTCCCCATTCTGAAAGAGTGATGATCAAAATCTTATTGAAATTTATCTGGAAGGTATAAAACAAAAACAAACAAACAAAAAAATTCCTTGCTATTTACCAAAAATGGGTTTACCTTTAACATTATTAAATAATTTTAAAAAAAGAGAGATTTTGAAATGTGGGGAATTTAAAGAAGATTAACCATCACAGTTTAATTTCTTAGCGCACATCTTTGGACATTTTTATATAGGGATATCAGACCGTGTTCTTTTAAGACATCTTAATGCCTTCTCTCTGCTCACAGTCACCATGCAGAATAAATGCAGAATAAATAACATGAATGAATAAATAAATACAGCAGACATACCATTCCCTATGTTAATCTAGAACCACTACACCAGGTAAGAGTAGTAATGTCTAGCAGGTAAAAGTTTATTTAAAGTTTTTTTTTAAGTTTAAGTTGTTTTTTTTTTATTCCATCTGCTTTTGGTGTATTAAATAAAATGCCAAATTTTATTCCACTTCCCCACAACAAGAATTGGGGTACCAAGTCATATACTTAATGGTACTGTACATTGCTCACTCATATACACTGTAGAAAATCAACCCCAGTGTGTAACACAATGCATGAATATACAGGAAGAAATTACCATAGTAACAAATACCGCACATAGTTATTCTACACACCACATTGTGTGTGTCCCACAATAGTACAAGGAATGTGTACAACATGCAGTGAAGGCATATTGCTTTTCAATATGTCACAGAATCAACGTATAGTATGCACACTAGCCACAATATCAAGCTAATGGTTATTATCAAAAGCATCTTCAAGAATACCATCTGTATTGCTAATATTGCACGAGAACACTAGAATTCAATGCAGATTCCCTGGTCAGTGTCGTGTATCTGTAGGACTGAATTGACTTTGTCCTGCGCTAATCAGTTCTCTGTTTCATTGTATTTCCTTATTAAATGACACATTGATATTAGATGTTAGGATGCTGCTGTAAGGTACGCAGCACCTAGATAAAATGTATTCTGTAGCTTGAGGAAGAGCACAGCTTTCAGAACATAACATTTACTTTTTATATTCAATTTCATAAAAATTGTAAAATCTGTATTGCACCTGTAACTGATATCTCATTTCCATCACACCATGCCTGTGAGACATATTGAAACAAATTGAGAGTTTAGGGAAAACAGAGCTCCATCGACAACCATTTTATGTAACAGAATGGTTTAGAATGAAAGTATCTGTTTATATTGATGCAAATCCTACATATCAAAATCGACAGCTGAAAATGATGTCCTTCGTTCTAAGTGTCCAAAGATGTGTTGCAGTGGCCTTTGCAACAAAGGTTCATGAAGATGAGGAATGACTATAGATTTGGAACTGCCTCCTATTAAAAAAATAAAATAATCCTAAGAGGAGAAGAGAGGCAGATAGTGTCAGTAATGGTCAAATTTAAAATTATTACTTAACCCTGCAACACCATTTTCCATGTCGTGCGCTCATGTATCATTTATTTCATGACTACTGTCAATTGAACCTTGTATAATTGCTAGGGTATTCATGATCACAAAAACGTACAACAAAATACCAGACTGCTGGTAAAAGCATAGCAAAGTGCACCAATACCAATACAAAATACTGCTATTACATGTTGGTAGTAGGATAGATAGACATATAGATCCATGTAGATAGAGTTTGGTAACACTTTAAAATAATGAATTCTAGCTGAATACCACATGAATAACACCTGAATATCGTATGCATATCCTCTGGGTTCCAAAGTAATTCCCATCCATCCATTCCTACTGAATTCACTGTCACAAATTCATACCCTCTTACTCACCCACCAGGGAACTGTGAGAAGTGTTAATTCATGCATGCATGTATGAATGCTTCAAACATCAACATCATTTGTTACAAAGGGAAATGCAATGAATTTGGGTATTTGAATCTGCATTAGTCAAAATTAATTACTTTAGAACTCTGAGGAAGTGCATAAGATATTCAGGAGGTATTTCTGTTGTATTGAGTCAGAATTCATTATGAATGTGCGACCATTTACCTACTATTTTACAAAAACACATGAAATACGTTTTTTTAAAAGTGCCAACACAAAACAAGACGACAAAAAGAAAAAAAATAGGGACGCCACTTTTTAAATTACTTTGCATTTAGTTTTGGGGTTTTTTTGCAAAACAAGAGGAGCTGAACAAAGCCAGGCTGGCACAGCCAGACAAAAGGGAGATAGAGAAAAAGAGGAGAGGATGTCAAAACCCTCGAGGTTTGGGGCTTGCTCATTTCCCTCCCAGTTTGAAATGATGGATGTGTGCTCACTTAGTGCTCACAACAGGCACTCCACACCTGCCTGTTGTCACCTGGTTATTGACTCAGTGAATCAACATAATGAGAAGAGGACAAGTTCACAATGCAATAATAATAATAATAATAATAATAATAATAATAATAATAATAATAATAATAATAATAAAGAAAAACTGCTGCATTTACTAGCATGTGTTGTAACCAGTTTTAAACTGTTGTGTGATAGATTTCAACAGAGGAAATGCTGTGAAATTTGAATTGTTTTTCACTATTTAATCTACACTATTGTTCATTAAAATGTCACTTATTTCTCCTGCTATACTCAGCCACCCCGCAAGCTGACATCTGTAAAAAAAAAAAGTCAATAAATTAAGGAGAGAGAGAGAGAGAGAGAGAGAGAGAGAGAGAGAGAGAGAGAGAGAGAGAGAGAGAGAGAGAGAGAACAATTCATCAGTCACCAGTTAGATGTAAGTTTTAAAATACTTTTGCATGAAACAAATGTTCATATTGGACTCTCGGGTCAATTTTAGGTAATCGTTTCATTAATATTTTCACTGGGAATACATTTGTAAATCCATTATGAGGACATTCACCTTCTTACCATGGAAAGGAAGCCTAAATAACAAAGTGTCCCCTTTATATTTCTCATATTTTGCCAGACAGCTAGTCCAAAGGCCACAGACCCGATGTGGTACACAAGCACCTGTAGTTCAGTCCTAAACATAGATTGTTTATGATTAAACATAAAGTTTTACATTCTTTATGTTATACAGTGATAAAATGCACACCCTTACTACAGTAGCTCCTGGCAGTTTAAAGTTCTTGATCCTGTTGTCGATAAGATTCTGGTAATACATAATGAAAACATATAGCCTCTGCCTGACCTTTTAGATTAATTTCATCAGCTAAGTTTGCCTTTCATTTGAAAACAAATCTTTCTGTATTTCTCAATCGGTCATTCTTTCAATTATTCCCGAGGAACAGGAAGTAAAATAAATATCCCAATGAACTTCTTGTGTCATACAGCAAATTAAGCTATCCTTAATCTATACGAGGATTCTGACATAACAGAAAGGCTTTGGTGGCACAATGAGGTATTAGACACAAAATTAATTTCACTCGAGATTAGCTCACCTATGAATAGCCAACATCCTCGGGGTTTGGCAGGCTTCAAACTGCTGAGAGGAGCCAAATTAATATGAACTCAGGCAGTGTTTGTTGATAATGAAACATTTTGATTAATTATCATGTTAAAATAACTCTTTGGGCCTTTTCAGAAAGTACCTTAGGTAAATTAAGGTAATTATAACATGTATGAGCTTAACTAGCCCCGCTCATTTTACTTTTAAATTAAATACATAATAATTTAGCCATACATTGAGCAATTTCTCTACCAGAACATTACCGACATCGGGCACACACAGTAATATATATATATATAGTATATTGGCCGCAGACTGGATATAAAAATAAGAGGTCTACAAACATGTTACTTTAAATGAGTGGTTATTTGCATAACTTCTTAATTAGAATTTGTTATTGAGTGCTCAGTGCTAAGGACTTTGTATTGACAAGCTCATGCTGTGTTGACTTCTAAGTCTCCCAGCTGGAGTCCAAATAAGTGAAGCTGTGTCTGGAGTGCCTTCAAGAGAGGAATTAGTCCAGCAAATGAAGTCTTTGGTTTCTCACACAGGATTTTATTTAACACATATCGGGGGGGTGCAAAAAAACAACCGATTTAGCTGTCACCGATGTACATGCTTGTTCGCTCCGCAATATCATTCACCGACCTAGAACTTAGCTTCACGTAAATGCTGCTTGCATTCAAAGATACTCGCAGATTTGTATTTTCAGTGCATGGCATACTGCCTTCCTAAAAGGAAATAAAGGAAGCGCCTCATCAAATGTGTGCTACAACCATTTTTAAGATTTCATTGACTTTTTTTCAAATTTATGATCGTCTCGATTTTCATGAGCTCCATGACAGAATTTTAGCCTTAAAATAAAAAAAAAACCTCTCCTGCTCACCTACAATGCCCTTCATCACACAGGTCCTGAGTAACTCTTCAACCTGCTGACCCACTATGTCCCTGCTCGCAAGCTGAGGTCCTCCGAGTCTGTCCTGCTTGTTATCCCCAAGCAAAAGTGCACCACACTTGGAGAACGCTCGTTTAGCTTCATGGCTCCGACTCTCTAGAACTCTATCCCCAGCCTTGGTGTGTGATGCTCCCACCATTGTTCGCTTTAAATCAACTCATCAGCTGTTGAGTCTTTGCTACTTCTAACTTTTTTTAAAAAACTGTACTTAATGTATTATGCATTGTTTTTTTATTGTATCTTGTAAAGTGCTTGGTGATGGTGGTCCACTGTGAAAGGAGCTATATAAAATAAAGATTGATTGATTGATTGATATTGTGGAATTCAGTTTGGAACTAAGTCAGTTGCTTATGTTGGTCCTTCACTGTGGAAAGCCTAACTCTTTGTTTGATTTAAAATCTGAGACCTTTTAAAGTGAATGTGTGGGATTATTTGAAATGCAGTAACTGAACTTTGGGTATTTCTTTGTAAATATGATATGTAATATGCATTTCTGGACTGTGTATCTATTCTAGGTTGCTGCCATTTGACCCAGGACCTCCCTGAAAATTAGAATTGTATTCTCGGTGATTATTTGTCCTGGGATAAACTGAATACGGAAATAAAATAAAGAAATGTAGCATGTACTAGGTTACTTTCTTCTAATTTCTCCTGTTTACTCTTACATCACATTTCAGTGCCCTGTTTTGACCATGCAGTCATGTGGGTGAGTGATGAAATACATTTTCAGGAGACAGCCTTGAGATGCTGGTAGACGAGTGGTGAGAAGCACAAGCAGTAGAAGGAATAAACAACTTCTGTGAGTCTGTACCACAGCAAGACTCACAGGACTGAACAGATTTAAATTAACCAAGAACAGAAAAACAAAATCCTTATACAACGTGGTACATTTTTAGAGTAATTTTGATTTCCCATCCATGCAGGTATTTTACTATGCTTTCGCAAGGAGTTCACTAAGATTTAATACACCTTGATGTGTCTTGACCTGTCACGTTCTAGGAAAGACACACACATCGTTACGCAAAAATGGATTATAAATAGTTATATTAATGTTGTTGGTGTTTACCGACATATTTGCTAAATACGGTACAACTTACTAAATACATACTTCTTCACACACTGCAGAGGGGATGGAAATTGGATTAACAAGCCATGTTGTTGATGCTGAATCATGGGCTCCTTTATGAGCCAGCTTGTTTGGAGATCAGTCAGCTGCTTGGAACTAGACAGGCAATGATGGACTGAATGGCATCCTCTTGTTCATACATTTTCTTATGTTCTAACATAAAGTGGAGCTAGGTCTGCATTGTAGGAGGTAAATGGTAAAAAGGTAAACCATTGATATATAATAATAATAATAATAATAATAATAATAATAATAATAATAATAATAATAATAATAATAATAATAATAATAATAATAATAATAATAATAATAATAATAATCTTTATTTTTATATAGCACCTTTCATAGTGGACCACCATCACAAAGCGCTTTGCAAGATGCGAGACTAGAATGTCTATTGAATTTCAGATTTTGGCAAGTAATTTAGGGTAGATAGGCGCTTTGAATGGTGAAGGACCTCATTAACGGGTTTCTGTCAACAAAAGAAATTTGGAGGGTTGGTTTGTGAGCAGAAAAAGAGGACGCCGTAGATTTCAATGTGCTCACCGAAATAACAGATTTCAAATACGAGAAGTCACATTACATCATGCCAAAGATTTTTTTTATTTTTGTATTCCTTTTTATCAAATCTTTTTGCAATTCCATGCAAGAATGGCACTCAATTTATCTGACAGTTTTGACTCTGAAGCTAAAAAACAGAAGGCTTTCATCTCTCTGCAGCATGTCAGCAATCAATATTACAGCAATGCTATATATGGCTGTCTTCTGATTTATCCCTGCTGGAGCCAAAGGGCCTGAGGAAACAAATCATTTAGTTTCTGTAGAGTCTAAAAGTGCTTACACAGGCCCATTACTGCAGGAAACAAACTTAGGCCATATACTAGACAAATACTGAAGGAGAAACACAACATAATGTGTAAAAAGAAAACAGTTAAACACCTAAAGGAATCCAACCACTTAGTTTGTTTGTAGCGACAGTTCGTGTGTCCTTCTTAGCAATTGTGAGTGTCATTATAGATTGGGTTATTTCTAACACTGTTTTAATAACAGAGACTTAGCACTGTACATCATGAGGCAATATCATGCAAAGCTGTTCAACCACATTAATTGGGATAAAAAGTAAAAGAAAGTTTAAGAATGAGAGGAGGCTCATCCAGTTCCCAGTAACTGATTGATTGTCACATTGGGTCTTTAAGTATCCAAATGATTAAGCATCAGTAAAATGGGTAACCCATACCATACCCTCACCATGTTTTGTGTAAAGAAGTGTCTCATAACCTTTGTGCTGATTCTGCAAAGAATATATGATTTACAGAAGTTAGATTAAGTTAGCAAAAACGGTAGAATCTACTGTTTTACATTGACATTATTAAAATATTGGACAGTTCATGCAACTTCTTTTGTAAGATCCATGTTTTGAACTGGTTCCTTGGTTCGTTCACTGTTGTCTTCAAAGAGTCACACTGTGCTTCCCAGGACGTGTGTGTGTGTGACTGTATGTGTGCTGATTCATGTTCTTTAATAGGTTCTGCAAAGATCAAAGAACATCCAAATAACTGTGACAGCCTTGTAATCTGCCGTCTTATGTGCTTCCTCATGCGTCCATCTTAGCTTTTGTCAAGCTAAACGAAAGGTTTTGCTCTGTTGGGTCCAATATGCTTTTATTTTAAACGAAATCAGTATTTGGCATGTCCACACTGCAGAACATTTTTCTTGGACTGAGTACTGTATTTTCCAATCTGTTGGAACAAATTCCCCCAAATTCTTTTTTGAGCCATGGAGAATCACACTAGTCCAGTACCTACATTTCTGAAGATATTTATTTATTATTAAAGTAAGCTCATTTTCTTTTAAATTAATATTCTTTTTTCAACAAATGTTTTTTATTGTCTTTGACAAAGGATAAACTAAAACTGGACAGTTTTTAAAGGACCATGAATTAGAGCTAATTTATAAGATTCAATCTAATTTATAGTTTAATGGATCATGCTTTAGACAAACAACAAAATAATCAATCCTCCTTTTATTTAAATTTGGCTGGTAACTGTTTAAAAGAAACCAGAAAGTAAGCATCACTTTAAGGAACTGCCAGAAAAGAAGTTCTTAATATGCAGTTGTATAGAGGAGTGAGGATCAATCTATCTGTTTCAGGGTTAGAGACCAATTCAATGTGTGTGCAAGGCTTGTGTATTCATTGTCGAGCACAATAAGTGGGTTCAAAAGTCTTGGGAATTAGACCTGGGAGAGCACACAGTATTAGGAGGTGTACAGAGCTAAAGGGGATTGTGACGTTTTTATTTGCTTACATGTTTCATTCATGTTTCTCTTTCATTCCAAGAGGATTGAAGGGGGTGATGTTTATACCAGCAGTGTATCTTCTTGTATCTATCATGTGACACGTGTTTTGGAAGTACTTTTTTAATACAATGTCGAGTATGTGCTGCTTATGCTGCTGTCAGTTATTCAAAGATAGGTTGTGTTGTGCTGGCAATGGATTGTGTGATATGTATTTATCGAATCTGTACTGCATCCTGTTATTTCAAAGAGAAGGTTTGGAATGAAAGTAACACTGTCATGTATTTTTCAGTATCATGTTAGATTTTCTTTTTGTAATGAACAGATGAAATATTAGCATGGTTGAAATAATTCCAAAATACAAACTCAAGTCTCATCATGATTCAGAAATTAAATTGTGTATGAAATAAATATTACAGACTGAGTTGTTGTTTTCTTTTCTTGCATGCCAAATTTCCCAATGCTGAGGGATTTGGATAATGGAGCAAATAAAAACAAGCAGAAATACAAACAATGCTTTTAATAAAGAAATATAAATAAAACATGACCTGGTGTCCTGCTAGCTATTTTTCCATATTGTAATCGTTTTCTGTCTATCCACTTAACACACGGATCACGTCCTTCGAAACAGGTAAAACAAATGGACAGACAGAGCAACAGGCAGGGGATCCTCCAGCTGAAATAAAATCTATATTGCAACATAATATAAAGGACTGCATCCTCAGAGGTTAAACTTTCTATTAACAGAATATCGCCAAAACCTAGATATGTTAATGAACAAAAACGAAATTAATATTTAAAGTTAAAAGAACAAGCAGAGGAACAAAAGGTCTTCAACACAAGGAACCTGTGAGAATAAACGTAATGCTAATAAAAATAAAATCAAATAGAGCAGGGTGAGTGTATGAAAAATGAAATGACCCCAAGTGGAAAAACACTTAAGAATTACATTTTTATTTCCCAAGCTATAACCAGCCACTTACAGTGTTCCAACATAAAATTATTCTTTAAGCAGGATTTGCTTCACTAGACCCATTTTACTAACAGGGAGGAAGGAGTCTTAGCTGTGCTGAGTTGGTACATCACGTGACATGCCGGCTCGGAATCACTAAGTAAGTGTGGCAGTCAACTGCACATTTGTAATTTATATAAATTTATATCCAAGTTGAAAATGCACCATTGAGTACATCACAGAGAAACCTGTTCATAGCCGTTGCTTAACGTGGTCTTTAGAGACAGGGGCACGATTTATCACAAAATATGAATTACATCATGTGGTCCTTGCTGGAAGGTAAGTGTGTCTTTTCAATGCTTGTGGTGCTCACTAAGGTTGTTCCAGACTCTGCTGCAGAAGATAAATGCTGCACATCTGTTTGGGTTAATTTGTCATTTATTATTATTGTACTGTATTAAAGCAACTTTCGATACAGTAGTACTCTTATTGTGTGAATTATTATTATTTTTTTGTTAAAGTCTTTCAATGTTTATCTCTTATGGATTTTGTACGCACTGACTCTATCCACACTCCACACCTGACCCTCTTTCAGTTTCAGTTACAGACAGTGCTTGTATCTAGTCCTTCACTCAAACGGCAGAAGCACTCTACAAAAACTGGCAATTAGACAATACTGCCACCTGATGTAAAAGTAAATACATTTCAGCTCACTGACATAAAAAAAGAATACTAAGATGGTGAGGCAGATTAACGACAAGATTAGCATTTGGAAGTCCGGTTTGTTTATTTGCTATACTATAAACACTGGACTGCCAAAGGGATTAATCAGAATGGTCTTAATACAGGCAGTACAGCTTTCAGCTATAGGCCTCCTAAACTGGAAGAAATAAGGGAAGCACCAACCACTGCTGTTTGTAAAACAAGACTAAAGACACATGGTATTAGTTTAGCCTGTTTATCTTAAAAATTACTTGTCTGTGCTTTTTATTGTTCTGTTCTTACTGTTTTATTGTATTAACTTTGTATGTAAGTTTCCTGCTAGATTCTGTTTTAAATTGACAATGTACTGTTTTTTTTATTTTTTTTATCGCCCTGTGAAGTGCTCTGTGACAATTCTATTGTGAAGGGCACTATACTAAATAAAGATTGGTTGATTGATTGATTGATTGAATATTATGCTGTAGGGGCTGACAAAGAGCTCTCTTTATATCAAGGTTTACAACATCTATATGTTTCAGTCTTATCGTTCACTGACTACTGCCCATCAACAATGTTATCTAAAAGGTGAAACACAATATAAACCAAGGTGAATACTAAAAAATGAATAGAGAATGATGCAGAACTCACATACAGTAAAAGGAGATGAATGAAAGACACTCAATGAAAATGCGCACATTGCTCACAATCCCTTTAAGACCATACGTAACAGACCAATGGGCTTGCTGGGAATTTCCAGGCAACTTTTATTTTTTATTAACTTCAAATTAGAGGAAAGAAACGAGATATACAGTACAGTAAGGTGCCCTAAAACACAAACCAGTATTAATGTGCCAACAAATGCATAGCAGCACTATCAGTCTGATATTACATTAAGAATACAGCCTCAGATATACTCTACTGTATATGATATGCTCCAAATGAACATGCCTAACAATAGCATGCAATTTTATATTGAAAATGACACGTTTGCAGACGTCAATGAAATTCTAAATAATCCTTGATACAGCTATGGCCAAAAGTGTTGCATCATTTAGAATTTGGGGATTGAGACATACTTAAAAAAATATATGAGCATAATTTAGATCTTTTATTTAACATTATGTAATCAAAGAAACTACAAAATGTCTACCGGAAGCCAAAATAATAGTACAGTGCTAGATTTCAAAATATCACATCTTTCAATTTTCGTCATTTTTTCGTTAAGTATATGGAAAACTACAAGGCGATATGTAATTCAATATGTTAATGTAACATTATTCAGCAGGTTTCATTCAAACTTTATGAAACAATATTTTTTAATTCTATAGGGTGATGCAAAACTTTTAACCATAGCTGTATGGACAGGAGGTGTGATGCAATACATGTAGTGATACAGCCCCTGTGCAATATCAATTATGCAAACCAATAAATCTGGGACCTGTGATTAGGACAAATCGATATGGCAATATTGCTTCCTCATTTGCTGAATGATTTACCTTTGTAGCCTCCGTCTGATTGCGGCATCAAGATGATGAGTGAGTGGTGCAGACCTAGATTGCTGTGGCAAACTAGGTGATTTTTGTAATCTCGTCATGCAGTAATACACTTCACAAACATTGGGGATCCAACGGATGTGCAATAACTTTCCACCAAGACACTAAATCAATCATAGTGTAATGGATTGGTGTCTGGAGCAGCAACGTCTTTTGGTGCACGAGTATGCAAATTAGTTACAATAAAAGATTTATGTTTAGGAAGATGCCGTTTTATTAAATAGAGTGTTATTTGTGGTACAGGGTGTTATATTGTACAGGTACAAGGGAGCCTGAGGATATGGTGGTGTCCATAGAGTTTTGGAGTGGCAAAGATAGTCAGAATGTATGGGAGTCATTGGGTTGATGAGAAAGTTAAGCTTGTTTGCTTTACACCAAGCATTTTTGTATGGTTGTTGAAACTGAACTGAAGACTCCAATGTTTTCTTTTTTTAGGGGGAAATAATTTTTAAGAAAGTTGAGATACTCCCTATCTGATGTGTGAATAAAATAAAATATCAAAGCGATTCTACGATACTGGCAAGACAGGATAGAGAAGTAATATGTTTCTTGCAAACACTACGGGGGGTTCTGCAACCCTTTTAAGCAACGTTTGAAGAACACATTAAAAGACTTGATGCAAGTTCTGTATAAACACACACACACTGAAATTGAAAGGCTCCTTTGAGTGGCTGTGCAATGAATTAGAGTGCTTTTAAACATTCCCAAACTAAAATACCAGCAAGTGCATTTTATACATTGAACAACAGCACAGCATTCCTAAACCAAAAAAAAAAAAAGACAATTTACAGTACAGGAGATAATAATAACCTTTTCGTATTTGTCAAAACCAATCCTATCCCCACTACTGTCTTTGATTTTTGGTGTTCAAGTTTAGCAGTTCAGGGTAGTTTAGTTAATAATATAATGTACATAAATTAAGGCCTTCTTGTGTCCCCTAGCTATTAAATATCTCTTTCAACTGCTATTATCAAGCATTATTGTAAAAACAGGTTTGTTTTAAAGCCTCATTTACAATGTATTAAATTAGTTTTTGCCTCACTTCTTTTTTTGTTTTATTTTTTATTCTTCTGCAAGGTTTTTTTTTTTTTTTACCCCGTTTTCTCCCCAGTTTGGAATGCCCAGTTGTTATTTGTATTCCGCTTCATCGCTGCAACCTCCTGGCGACTCGGGAAATGGAGGCTGGAACACGCATCCTCTGAAACGCGCTCCTGCCAATCCATCATTTCACACTGCGGATCCACAGCGAGGCCCCCAGTCCTACAGTGCCGGAGGGCAACACAGATCTGATGGCTCCTCTGCAGAACCGCAGGCATCCTATCGGCCACAAGGGTCGCTGGTGTGCGGTGAATTGTGGATTCCCCTGCCAACCTAAGCCCTCCCTACCCGTGTGACACTTGGCCAATTGTGCACTGCCCCCTAGGAACCCCCCCGTCACAGCTTTATTGGATGCGCCACTCAAGAGCCCTTGCCTCACTTCTTTCACTATTTCTGTGACAAACTTAGAGACAGCTCTTCACCCTCAGGGGTGCCAATAAAATCCCACAAGTAGAATGAAATTGTAATGACAGCACACCCGTCATAAATTGGTTTTAATTATGGTTAAAATGAAAAGGAAGAGATCAAGTGCAATTCAAGGTTATACACCTCTTTCTTCTTATTAAATCATTCCAAATACCTCAAGCAGATGTTCTAATAACAGTTAGCATAAAAATGCAGCACAGCATTTTGATTTGCTTGGTTTTGCCTCCCAGTTGTTTTGATTGACATTTCTCAGTTGGCAGGGAAGCTATTTGATGCCAGACCCTTCTTTGTGGGGTTTGGAGAGAGGAGGTAAACTCAAAGTACAACTCTGACTGTAAGGAGAGGAACGTTTAATTTCACCTGGCTTGATTACTGTTGGTAGCCAAAACTAATTGAAGGTTGACATAAACGTGGGAGTTACCTATTACCTAAATGTCGGCTTGGCCTTTGGTCAAGGATGCAAAGTATGGGGTTTTCCTCACAGTCACGTATAATCCCATACTGTGGGTCTAGGATTGTGTGGAAGAAGTACCTGACTATGGAGTTACAGTATTAGTGTAAAGCAGCATTTTTGAAGGGTATGGGTACAGCCGATAACCAGTCGGTATGGTTCATCAAAACTGTCATTCGGTTTCCTGCTCATCTACCAGAAACCACGTTTGAATTAACGAGCATGTTGACTAGTTCGAACAAGCCAAGTGGCTAGTTAATGCACTATTTTACTGTGACATTACCACTGATGTGTTCCTTTGCTTGCTGTGCTTTAACTAATTATTTGCTCTGAGGGTGCTCTCTGGGGATGATCGCTAGCCATATACACTGTCAGTTATGTGAGGATCCAGAATATAGACAGAATGCAATTCCAAAAGCATCATACAGCTTTCACTTCACAATAATATTTGGGTACAAACCTGAATAACTATTAACAATACCTGCATTATTGTACTTGATTAACTTGCATAATAATAGTTTTACCCATCTAAAGTAGATTTCCATGTACTGTAATATCTCGGAAATCTTTACAAATCATGGCTACTATAGAACCGAATTGCAGATGAATTAATGCTACTCAGCACTGTCTAGATGTGAACAAAGTCCTTGAGTCCAATTTTACATATGTGTTTCATCTTTAGAGTCAACCGTTCATCTTGTCACCAAGGAAACTGCTAACCCTCAGTTCAGTGAGTAAGGATTGAAACCCCGCTGGCAGTCAACCATTCTCTTTATCAGCCACAAGAATATCTTGTCTTTGTGTTTATTGGTCAGCTTTTACTTTCAAGCTCTATATGATTCAAGTGCTGTGGTTAAAACCACAGGGGTCTATTCAGTTGATCCAAATTTAAAGTTCAACCTGACACATTTTCAAAAATTCAGTGTCCCAGTGTGTAGAATACTTTAAGAGTAGGTGTGATTCCAAGGCTCCCTCATGAGGTGATACTGGGTAGAGACTACCCAGGGTTCAATAACCTGGTTCAATTAAAAGGGGAATTGCCCTTCCCTGAGGTAAATTGTACAGAGGGCAGATTAAGCCCAGTAAAGAGTGTGTGCCAAGAATGCCCATTTACCGACCCAAAATTGTTAGACCTGTAATAAAGGTTTTAAAAAGTTGGAAATAAAGGCGGACGAATATAGAGGGGCCCTGAAAGTAACCAACAGTGGTGATGTGCTGGTGAGGGGCAGTACAAACGGGGCAGTAAAGAGATCAGTAGTGTTCCTCAGGAAAATACTGATGAAACCAGAGATGTATATGGAAGCCTGCGGCTTCAGGCATTATAGCCCCCTGTCGGTAACAATAGTCTTTCTGAGTGTGTAGTCTTTACAGTATGTCAAAACCAAAAACCAAAACTTTAAAGTTTCGTCAAAACCAACCAGTTTCTCAAGCAACATTTAGTGTCCAGACTGTGGAAAGTACTTCCGAGCAAAGATAGGACTTATTAGTCATCAGTGGGTTCATCGTCGAAACTCAAATGTGAGATGAGGAAACCAGCAGGCTGCCATCTTCGACAACGATGGACTACCATCAATCATCAATTGTATTATTTTAAATACATTTTATTCAAGTTTATTCAATTAATAGTTTCCTTTTGTAATGTTTTGCCATACTGTGTTTTTATGCGTTTCTTTATTAAAGGACTGCATTTATTTGAGCTGGGGTAGGGAAAAAAGCAATAAAAATTCAAGGGCAGTGTCTATTACAAGTGTGATATCTGAGTGTGGCGCTTATTCAAGGGAGGCATCTAGTACAAGTGTGATATCTGAGTGCAGCGCTTATTCAGGGTCAGTGTTTATTACAAGTGTGATATCTGAGTGCAGCGCTTATTCAGGGTCAGTGTTTATTACAAGTGTGATATCTGAGTGCAGCGCTTATTCAGGGTCAGTGTTTATTACAAGTGTGATATCTGAGTGCGCGCTTACTCAAGGGAGGCGCCTATTACAAGTCTGATATCTGAGTGCCGTGCTTATTCAGGGGTTGTGTCTATTCAAGCGAGGGCAGTGATAATTCTAAGCAATACAGTATATATTTAGAGCAACCAACATTTGGAGCTAAAATTCCAGAGTTCCAAAAGAAGTGGGAACAGATATTGAATAAATGTTTGATGGATCTAATTTTGGAATGGTAAACTGAGGATATATCAACACTGAGACACATACTACTCTACAGATGGCCATTCCTTGACAGTCAGTGAGGGGGAATCAAGTGACTCGGGACACTTGAGTGACTCTACAATACCAAGATACAATCGTTTTTTACACCCACCTCGAACTCCAACCTACGGTATCAAAGAGGAGGACGAGGAAAATGAGGCGCGGTAAGAGACAAAAGGCACTATACACAGAGAATGATTACAAGGAGCAAAAAACAGCAGTGATTAACATCTCTAAACATGAACTTACTGAGACTTAATTAACTGTTCTTAAAAAAGGCCTTTCTTTTGTTCCGACCAATAAGGTTTATGCATTTAAACTGAAAATGATTATTATAAGTTCATTATCTGCATCTCAAGCATTGTTTCGTAACTAAAATTACAACTGGAACAGTACCTACATTTACATCTATTGATAAATTTAAGAAAAAAATCTAAACTTCTTCCCTGTAGGGACATTAAACCCTATATTGATTACATTTAGTAAATTAGTGGAGAAAGATATAGAAAAAAATCAATACACGCATAAGTTGTAAATATACACATAAGAATAAACCTGATAAAAAAAAAGCTATCAAAGAACTGGAAAACAATGTTGAAACCATAATCAACCCTGCTGATAAAGGGGGGTCAATTGTAATACAGATGATTATGAGGCTGAAATGTAAAGACAACTAAATAACACAGAGTTCTCTGAACAACTCAGTAGTGACCCAATTCCTGTACTTAAACAAAAAAGAGACAAAATTCTTAATAATGCTATGGAAAATAACTCAATCACAGAGTCAACTGGCCTTCTTAAAAGTGAAATTTCCTGTTACGTGCTTTTTCTATACTTTACCTAAAATACATAAGAACTCTTTGAAACCTCCAGGTAGACCAATACTCTATTTCAGAACCCCTTAGTCATTGTTGATTTTTCTTTTAGAGGTGTTTGTGAAAGTAGGTGGCTTGGATACAAAAAATTATAATCATATTTTAGTGTGTAAGCTCCTTAAATGGTTAAACTTGTTCATCGATAAAAATCAAATAATGTAATATTTAAGTAACGACAAATAGCTTCTTTGGTTTAATTTGTTGTTGAAAGCCTATACACTAATATATCACATAGAGATGGGTTGGATGTAATGTCGTTCTACAGATTTACTTCTAGAATAAACTGATTTATATTATCATCTAATTATAATTTTTTTTATTTAAAGACAAACACAAGGTATAGCTATGGGCTCGACCTTTGTGCCAAATTATATCATAATTCTATGGGCTACTGGGAAAGACAACATATTAATGACATTGCTTCTAATCCACTTACTGTGTGTTATATTTTGGGAAAAGATACATTAGTATGGAGAGGATCTGAAAAAGATTGATTTTTGTTCAAAGATTATATAAACAACATTAGCCCAACGTTAAAATTTACTATGGAATATAACCAGTCTGAAATTCATTTTCTGGATGTGTTGATTATGGTAAATAGAATCGCAGCAATACTTCTGACTTTCAAATTAAAGCGAAAGAGATGCAAAACCGGTTCTATTATAGATACTACAATAGAAATCTACTACATATAGAACTGAAAAGAACTGAAGGCACAGGTGTCGTTGTCCATCCATCAACAGTCCAAAGCACCTTTGACCATTGTTCTGTAGTCCAGTTTCTGTGTTCTTGTGCATATTTTAGCCTTCTAGTCTTGTTCCCCTTTCTTAACAGAGGTATTCTTACTGCAACACATCCTTTAAGTCCTGATTTCAAGAGAGACCTTCGTACTGTTGATTTGATGGACAATGACACCTGTGCCTTCTGCCAGCTCTGTTGTCAATTCAATGCTTGTCTTCTTTTTATTCCTTAAGGATATTTTCTTCAAGTATTGCTCATCCTTGTTAAACAGATTTTGGGTTTTCCAGTCCTGGGTTTGTCAATTACAGATGATGTTTCTCTATACTTGTTGATTATGCTTCAGATACCACACCTTGAAAATCAAGTGATGCGAGCTATTTCACTCTGTGTTTTTCCTTCTTTATGCAAGTCAAGGTTGTTATAATAGTAGAAAACACTAGTGCAGGCTTTGAGTAAATTGTTGATGCTCAAAATGCATCAGAGTAGAAAAATGCAACATGTATAAAAGTTTTGCAAAGTATATATATATATATATATATATATATATATATATATATATATATATATATATATATATATATATATATATATATACACACTTTGCTATTACTTAAATATTGAATTATTTGATTAAATTGATGAAAATGTCTAACCATTTAAGGCACTTACACATTAAATATGATTATATTTTTTGTATCTGAGCCACCTAGTTTCACAAACGCCTCTATCCACACTTAAATATGTGCAGATTAGTTTAGTTAGATGTTTATTGCATTTGTAATAGGATTAAGATTATGGGGTGAAAGAAAAAACCCATAATTGAAATGCTTTGAAAACACAATGTAGCTGTGCGATATTCAGCCAGTTTTCTCCAATTTAAATAAACTGCGTGAAGTTGTAAATGATTGATGAGTGTTTCTGTATAAGATTAGTGTTTGTAATAAGATTATTGTCTTAGGGATATGATTTAATGCAAACTTTAAAAATGTCCAAGGATTTAGTCATTTACACAAAACATTAGGATGTCAGTACCAATTACTGTTAAAATACAGAAGAAAAGGCTGTGTTCTGGGAGACATCTAATTCCTTTCCCAACACTCAACCATTCCACCAAAATGAGAACCTTTTTTTCATCATGAACCAAATTATTCTTCTTTAGGGCTGTCGAAAAATATAGTTTTCCGTTTCAGTGAACTTCCTTGGTTTAAGGTCTATAATAGTTAAAATGTTCAAAGATTCATTCTTCAGACCATGTTACTTCAGAGCCGAAGCCTAATTAATCTATGATTATGTTTTTATAGTTTAAGACTAACTGCAAGTGCATGGACAAACAAACTAGTTTAATGGTCTCAGATAATCCATCCAGCACTGTACATCATTGCAGATACTGGCCAAATGAGTATGTATAATAATTAGAATTACACCACATACTAAAGTCAAATTAGAACGTGTACTAAATATTTGAAACATCTACTGGATAACACATTTTTAACCCAGATGGCCTTCCATGCATTCAAACACACAGTCCTATGCCTGTGAGAAACCTATACATGTATTCCCCTCAAGTTTACAGCATTGACGGCAAGCGAAAGCAAACTTTGATTGCAGTGTGTTGAAATTAGTTCATTTTTAAATGGCTTACTGTTTTTATCTTAAATCGTAGGTTTCATGATTATGCAGCACATACTGACATAAGCTTTAAACCGGTTATTCTGTTTATGGCTTGTGGCGTATAGATGAAAAGAACAGCAAAATGGCTAATAAGTCTTTTTTTTTATAGTAACTGAGCCACAACAACAGCAATTGCATGGGTTGCATGTGCCTAAAACAGGGACTGATGACCTTACAGTACTTGTCTGCTCTTCAAGTCACTGTACTTTACAATATTATAGTGCCATCTAGTGGTCTGTGCTTAATCACATTTAACCATACTCCTTGCTTCACCTTGCTTGCACAATATCTGCCACTGTGAGCTTTTATATTAGTACTTTTATAATATGTCTTGTCTTGATGTTAAGAACTCTTATAAGTTCCTAAAAACAGTTGATCTGTTTCTCCTTTACCCCTGGTCATCCTCGCCCTCACGGCTGTGGTAGAAACATGGATACCAGGGTGCTCCTCTCTTGTAATTGTTCTTTGGTCCCACACATGCTGGCCAGGGGTACAGGCTCACTCCTCTGTTCAGTAACATAAAAAGGGCAGACCTTCAAATGCTCAGACATGGAGGGAATGTCATCAAAGCACCAGCTGTCTACAGTGGAAAATAGACAACTGAACTGCCAGACCTGCGATAGAGAGAGAGAGAGAGAGAGAGAGAGAGAGAGAGAGAGAGAGAGAGAGGGGGGGGGGGGGGGGGGGGTAAACTGTTAGAACACAGTTCACAGTTTTGCAGTACAGTTGATACCAAATTCATTTCTAGTTAAAATCAGTATGTGCAGTTATGATGGCAATTTAACTGTTCTTTGCAGTCTAGTGCCAATACTGACTGCCAAGACCCAACTGATCCAGTGCATGCAGGCATGACTGCAATGACAACTGTGCATGACGACTCGGCCTGTCCACTGACCTCAACCACCGTGGTGTCTTGTGTATTACATCATTCATTTTAACCAAGCGAAATTGGTAAAACCTTTCACCTTTCGTGGGTGAACACATTGAGGAAGCTTTATTAGAATGTTAAAGAGAGAGAAAGAGAGAGGGAGAGAGAGAAGAGAGAGAGAGACAGAGAAAGAGAGAGAGAGAGAGAGAGAGACAGAGAGAGAGAGAGAGAGATAAAGAGACAAAGAAAGAGTGAGAGAGAAAGAGAGAGAGAGAGAGAGAGAAAGAGAGAGAGAGAGAGAGAGAGAGAGAGAGAGAGAGAGAGAGAGAGAGAGAGAGAGAGAGAGAGAGAGAGAGAGAGAGAGAGAGGGTATTGTCAGAACAAAATGTATTTGGACAGACAGCATCATTGTGTCCCCCCCCCCCCCCCACCCACCCAATAAACACTACAGTTATCTGAAACTTTACAACACATTACTGCACTTTTACAATGATTTTACCATAGTCTACCACAATACATGTTTTATGAGGGCTTGCCAAAGGTCATCCCAAAGGTTATAATAACACACAGGACTGCTCTGACCACTGTGCAATAAACTGCCCACATAGGTTAGCAGCATAACTATAGTAGGTTCTGTAGTATGCCATTCACATTTACCAAGGCTTAATGGGTAAAATAAGTACAAGGAAATCCAACTTTTCATAGATGGATCTTTTTGTAGAGAAATTGCTGACACTGTGTATTTAAATACAACTATAACATGCTGTTTTACAGAAGTAGCTTTTGAAATTAAATTAAGTTTGAAGGCCCTACAAGTATCATAGTGACAATATGCTGAATATACCTCCATCTATCGCTTACCTTCTTCCTTGCTCTCCAGGAAGATCCTCCATGTGAGTATGTTTTCTTTTCCCATTTCAGACTGACCATACCTCGCTCCTGAAGCAGTGTGGAACAGACTTCCCTCATGTACTGAGAGACCTGGGCTAGCTGGGACAAAGCCAAGCTATCTAAAAACCCAGCGATGTGCTGCAGCATCTCAAGGGGCAGGCTGCTCAGGGAGTCCAGGTTACTTGCATGTTTTCTGAGGGCAGGATTAGTTTTCACACCCTCGAAGAGTAAAGAAGAAACCTCTGGCTTGAGAATGAAGGTGCTGAGTTCCTGACTGTAGGTAACTTTAGCCTTCTGTCTGGCAGGACGGAACTTCCTTTGGCTGTAGGTGCACCCGAGGTAGGACAGAGGGCAACGCTGCTCGAACCAGCCGCTCAGACTAGACTGCATATCAGCATGGATGTTCTTGAAGTGTGAAGGAAACTCGTCGCGTCTGAAGAAGTGGTGGCAAAACAAGGTGAACACGGAGCTGACTTTGTTGTGCCTGTTAGTCACGCTTTCAGGTTGAAGATGAAAACTGAGGAACGGACTCCGGTCTGCTGTAATGTCAGCCAATGAACAATCTGGCTTAAACGGTGTTGATTCAAATGAATAAGTCTGTGTTCCAAAGTCTATAGTCACCCCGTCACTTCCCTTGGTCTCTGAGATGACATGACCTTTTAATTCTCTTTCTAATGAACAAAGTAAGGAAGCCCTAATCTCATCCCATGTCGGTATTTCATCTTCGGTGACACCTAAATCAGATGTGTCAACGGCCTTGTGTTCTTTCTTCATTGAAGACATCCCACCGTATGACCTTTTGGCACGGTAACTTTTGGGAACCTTAAATGTTTGGACACTTTTGAGTTCCATTGGTTCTATGCTTTCGTAAACAAATTCCCTGTCTCTTGGGGTACAGGCATCAATCTGGCCAAAGTTAATCAGCATGCTGCCATTGTGCACCAGATACATGTTGTATTCCATTGGGGTGACCTGTTTGCTTAGCCTTTCCAGAACCCCATCCTGCCAAGGTGCTTGACCCGTCTTATCAAGATATCTTTCAGCTTCAGCCTCCCCGTTTGTATCATTCTGAGGCTCTACCTGCTGTTTTTTACTGCTGGATGCAGCCTGATCTTTGTGCCCTGTGTGACTTTGTTTCTTTAAAGCCTTTTCAGTGTGTTTGCAGCTGCTCTTCTCCTTACTAAACATGTTCTCCCAGATGTCATACCTTTCAAAGTCTGCCACATTTGTATTCTTTGCCAAAGCTTCACGCTCAGCTTGGGTCAGTTCAATAACTTCTTCCCCACTAAATACCCTCCCCACAGAATCTATAAAGATATTGCTTCCTGAAGCAGTGGCTTGACCAGAGCATCCAGCTTCTAGTTCTGCCCCTTCTGCTCCTAGTTCTGAAGCTCCATCTCTAACTTCAGGGACTTGTTCTGTCAACTCAGGAAAGAGGGATCTCATTTTTAAAGAATTGAATAGGGCTTTTTGGTCTCTGAGAGCCATAGACAGGTCTAAATTCTCCTCAGAATATGGTTCTTTCATTACATTCTCGTTGAGAATGGTGTCTGTTTCTATTAGAGGCCAGCGGTTCCATTCCATGGAGCAGCTCACAGTGCTTGCTGGACAGACCTCCAGATGCTTAGCGAGTTTGAAACGGAGCATGGAGAATGGGCAGCCATATTCAGCATTAAGGCAGGGGACCTTTTCCTGCAGGCACAGCAGTTTGTGCTCTTCCTCCTTGCACATATGGAAAACCGCCCCACAGTGAAGCCGACAGTTTATCACCATGCAGGAGATGGATATTTCTATTGGGGCCCTGCATCGACAGCTGAAGCACTTTTCACAGTGCTTGTGTTGGCCAGCCGGGGGTCTTTTGTTTTTTCCCTAAAGAAGTCAGCAAAAAAAATATATAAATATGTAAAAGCTCTAATTAAAAATTTAAAAACAAATCCCCACTGTTTGTCTATGGAGACAGGAAACTTACCATTGCTGCACCAACTGGATTCCTGCGAGTATACAAAAAGGTTACAAGAGCAATCCAAAGAGTAAAAGATATCCCTGAAAAGAAGAAAAAGAAGAAAAGATATTTAACAGATGAATCTCTGGTGTGAGTAATTTAGACTTGTCAATGACAGTGGCTGGAAAGCAGCATTCAGAAATGATTTGCATCCCAATAATAACAAAAGGCCTCTACACTTTGAAGGCCCTATTAAGACTGCCACTGTTATTTATGTCTTAGCTTATCAACGATGCTAACTTGCAAAAGTAACACCAGTTTTAAAGGTTTTGTTCTGTTGATGACAGATCCAGGGCTGATTTAGAAGGATACAGGAAGCTACCCCCACCACACACACTGAACTATCTTTCAAGAATCTCTTACTGCTAAGTATTGCTAAGTATTTATACCCACACTGCAGTTCAGACATTTTGGATATGCATAATGACATCATTGCATTGCCATACAATAATGCCTGTCCAAAAACTCTGCCAAACACATTCCTCACAGCAGTCTTTCTCCTTTAAATATCAACCAATGACAATCGCAAATATTCTCTGCATTTAATGGTTAGTTGAGGTTTCATGATGACCTTTGAAAAGGAATATCCTAATGTCACAGTTGCACAACCCTTTAAAGCTCATGTTATTACAGCTGCAATGAAGTTCATAGTTAGGCATTAAGCATTCAGTTCTATCATTTGACTATTATGAATCAGTTACAATAAAATAGCAATCAAACAGAGGCCTTCATGCAAAACACTTTACTTAAAGCAACAGAGCTTATGGTTTTGGTTTAAGTTTTCTACAGGTTGTTGCAAAAACAACTGTCTTTGAGAGTAAGAAGTGGCATAAGGGTCTTAATTTTGTGGTACGTAAAGCTATTAAAATGTTGTTCTTACCTTCGCAAGTGTTAGGAGAGTCCTGGGCTGCATAGTAGTTGAAAGGTTGCCTTGCTGGTGAAATGTCTGTAGTGTTCACGATGTTAAAAATAAACCAGTGCACATGCAACCAGACTGTGGTAATGTGACAGTGATCGACCAGCTCATGTTACCAGACCAAAGATTGCTGTGCATTATCTGTTGTGGTTTACAGGTTTTTTTTTCAAGGTGCTATGAGCATTGGTATTAATTAAAACTAGACTATTTTCCTTTTATTTAATAATACGATCATTTGCAATGTATGCTATATGTTTTCCTAGAGTTTTTAAAGTCACCTACAGTCACATGTTTAAGTTTGTATACAGATTATTATAATTATTTATTTATTAGCAGACGCCCTTATCCAGGATGGCTTACAGTTGTTATAAAGTATCACAGTACAATGTATCAAATTACAAAATATCACATTATAAAATATCATATTACAGAATATCACATTAGAAAATGTCACATTATATAACATCACATTATATAATATCACATTACAGAATATGACATTACAGATAAGAACAGTTATAAAGTATAGTAAAATCAGTAGAAAATTAGATCAGATTCAAATAAGATCAAAATAAAGAACACAGTAAGTAATTACATTTAAGAGCGAGTTCTAGTGAGTACATCTGCTAGGGGGACCTATTACAATATGTACAATATATGCATTAGAATTAAGAGAGGTTCAATGGTATATCAAATGAGCTATTTTAGCCAATTTTAAAAGTTTAAATGAAGCTTACAGTGTGTGTATTACTGCTATGTGACTCTCCATTTTGTTTAATGACGAGCACTTTTGTTAAGAAGTTTGTAAAATGAGAAATGTTTTGCTTTCTATTATACAGTACCAGCGTTACAGGTCTGTGCTATGATGTAATAAGGGTGAAAAGCCTATGCTTTGAGCAGTGTGTCAAACGCAGCCACAAGTTGATTCTTTGTGGCAGGAGTAGCCAACCACCCCCCCCCCCCCCTCCCCCCCCCCACCAAAGGAGGGAGTCACACGGGCCTGAATGATTTTTTCTATGACGTTGGTAATATTATTTTCAGTCAGTCCATTTCGTTGCTGTTGTCATGGTCTGGGCTTGCATTGTGATTCATTGTACTGCTGCCCTATACCATCAAATGGTCAATAGAGTACCGTTAGCACATCTTTTCATTTGAGAACTACTTACTAGGAGCAAAAAATATATATTCTTACTGCTCCAGCAAGCGCTTGATACATGTGGTATTTAGAGTGCTTTCACAGATTGACAATGCCAAACACACACACACACACACACACACACACACACACACACACACACACACACACACACACACACACACACACACGTTAGACTGACATGGTTTAACTCCAGTTTTAATGTTATTATGTATTTTACAGTCAAATAATTAAGAATTTGGTAACACAAGCTGCTCTTAAAGTGGCACAGTCACGTTACCCTGAACTGCTTGTGCCCAGCAGGTCTATTTTTAACATGAACATCCACAAACACATGCACATCCGCAAGACTGCTTCAGAAAAGGACCTAGATTTACTTTACACTTAAACAGGTAAGAATACTGTTGCTACAGTTCTTTGCTTCTATAAATAAAGGTTTGCTTCATTCTCAAGCGGAGAAAAAAACAACACAACACTAGTTTCAATGAAATACTTACAAGTAAGCAAGAGCAGAAGTAAGGACACATTCTCTGAGAGTAAAATCATGTTAAACAGAGTGAGACTAACAAGAAACAGCCTAGCTGCATGAGCAGCAGTTACATTAGTGTTCTGAGTGGACGTCTGCTCATTGCATTCTGCTAATTGTTTTATTTCACTCTGAAGAGTTTAAACTAGGCTCCCTGCAGCACTGATACATCCATATTTCATACATGTTGATTTGTAATAACACAAATCAACAAGCATGGGCATCCACAATATTTGCATTGTGTCACTATTGCATGGAGTGCTTCAATTTTAAAATCTTAACATTAAAGGAATCAGTTTAAACTTCACTTTAGTTGAATCGGATGTTCAGGATTATGAAAATTAGACATTTGCTTGAACTTTTCCAAGACCAGAAAGATTAAAAAATGTAAGAATATAACTTTGAATTGATTGACACAAAACACAAATCTTTGAAAAAAAAATGGGTTACTTGATATCTTGACTATTTGTACAGTGTTTATTTGTTTATTTACCCTTTATTATAAAGTGCTGTATATTGTAATTGTGGTCAGTAAATTACCAGTAATCTAATTGGTATCAAAGGAGCTTTAATTAAGTGCTAAGTATTGTATTTACCTTATTTTTTCAATACCTTAGTGGCAGTGCTTCTGTGGATAATATGAGGTAGGAAAATAGATTAAAAAAACCTATGCGAGAACATCTCAAATACCCTGTCAAGGTGCATGTGTAGTAATTAAAGGGCTAAAGCTATACAACAACCTGCTTACCCTTCGCATGAGACATAAAACCAAGGTCCTATTGTAAGAGACCTGCAGAAGCAGTTGTTGATCATTCTTAGTTCCTCCCCAAGTCTCTGTAAGTCGCTTTGGATAAAAGTGTCTGCTAAATGATTAAATAAAAATAAGCATTATGAGTGGTTCTGAGCCCTGCTGTATAATTAACTAAAATCATTTTTTCTCTATATCAAAATCTACCTTATGCTAACAGTGCTTGTAGTCCTAGTTGTCCTTCTTTTGGGAAGTTCCTGGTTCAAAAGAATTCCACAATATGGTTTCAGCTCTGCTGATGTATAGTAATTGTATGAAATGCTGAAGCTTTCTAGATAGTACACTGAACATACAAAGAGTACAGAGTCACATTCATTTTCAGCAATGTTTTACAAAATCATTTAAAAAAGATTGTCCACTACAAGTTCGTGGTTTTTAGAGATCATTTAAAATATGATGCATTTCAGTTAATTTCATCTTGTATCTTTACAGACTGAAGGACATTCACTTGGTACATCAATGGTACGTTTTCTGTTTCCTTCTCACAACTGAAGTTATAATTAGTTATGTAAATTAGGAGTGACAGTAACATTCTGAGTCTGCAAATGTAAGCGTATTAAAGGTTCTCTCTAAATAGCAACTAGACACTAGGCTTATTTCTTTTTTTAGTTTCAATTCTTTTATGTAATCTGCCTTTTCATTTTGATTAATAAGAGCCTTCATTTCTTGTTGAGTCGTGTTTAGGGAAGAAACAAAAGACCCCCCACTGGCCAACACAAGCACTGTGAAAAATGCTTCAGCAGTCGATGCCGGGCGTCAATAGAAATATCCGTCTCCTGCATGGTAATAAACTGTCGGCTTCACTGTGGGGCGGTTTTCCATATGTGCAAGGAGGAAGAACACAAACTGTTGTGCCCGCAGGAAAAGGTCCCCTGCCTTAATGCTGAATACGGTTGCCCATTCTCCATGCTCCGTTTCAAACTCGCTAAGCATCTGGAGGTCTGTCCAGCAAGCACCGTGAACTGCTCCATGGAATGGAACCGCTGGCCTCTAATAGAAACAAAGACCGTTCTCAACGAGAATGTAATGAAAGAACCATACTCTGAGGAGAATTTAGACCTTTCTATGGCTCTCAGAGACCAAAGAGCCCTATTCAACTCATTAAAACTGGCACCCCTCTTTCCCGAGTTGATGGAACAACTAGAAGCCCCTGAAGTTGTAGATGAAAGGTTGGGACTAGAAGCTGAAGGGGCAGTGGGTGGAGAATGCCCTGATATGTCATCGTCTGCTCTTGCTAGTGACTTCACAGATCCCAATGTGAGGGTATTTAGTGGGGAAGAAGTTGCTGAGATGACTCAAGCTGAGCGAGAAGCTTTGGCAAAGGACCAAAACGTGGCAAACCTGGGTAAGTACAATGCGTGGGAAAGCATGTTTAGCAAGGATAAGCATAGCTGCAAGCACGCTGAAAAGTCTGCAGAGACACGGGAGACAACCAGCAGTCAGAAGGATGGAAACAAAATGGCTAATGCTGAGGAACATTTAAATCATGACATATCGGGTTTGGCACCTTGGCAGGATGGAGTTTTGGAGAGGCTCAGAAGCGAGGTCGCTTCAAAGGACTTCAACATGTATCTGGTGCACCATGGAAGAATGCTACTTCAATTTGGACAGATTAGTGCCTGTACCCCAAGAGAGAAAGACTTTGTATATGGAAGCCTGGAACCCATACCTGTCCAGACTCTCCATTCATTTAAGGTTCCCACTAGCTACCGGGCCATAAGGAATCGCATTGGGGATTCTATAAAAGAAAAGAAAGAAGAAACCAAGGGGATAGACACCTCTGATTTAGGTGTCACCAATGATGATATATCAAAATGTGATGTGGTTATGGCTACATTGGTTTGCTCATTGGAAAAAGAATTAAAAGGCAAATTCATCTCAGAAACCTTTTCAGATGATGGAATAAGTATACACATTGGGACACAGACCTATTTATTTGAATCCACACCGTTTAAGACCAGTGCTTCATTGGCTGACGTTACAGCAGAAAGCAAACCGTACCTCAAGTTTCATCTTCAAGCTGAGAGCGTGACTACGAGGCACAACAAAGCCTGCTCCGCATTCACTTTCTTGTGCCACCACTTCTTCAGACGAGATGAGTTTCCGTCACACTTCAAGAACGTCCATGCGGATATTCAGTCTAGTCTGAGCGGCTGGTTCGAGCAGCGTTGCCCTCTGTCCTACCTCGGGTGCACCTACAGCCAAAGGAAGTTCCGTCCTGCCAGACAGAAGGCTAAAGTTACCTACAGTCAGGAACTCAGCACCTTCACCCTCAAGCCAGAGGTTTCCCCTTTACTTTACGAGGGTGTGAAAACTAATCTTGCAAGAAACCCGGAGTCTCTAAGCAGCCTGCCCTTTGAGATACTGCAGCACATTGCTGGGTTTTTGGATAGTTTGGCTTTGTCCCAGCTAGCCCAGGTCTCTCATTACATGAGGGAAGTCTGTTCCACACTGCTTCAGGAGCGAGGTATGGTCAGTCTGAAATGGGAAAAGAAAACATACTCACATGGAGGATCTTCCTGGAGAGCAAGGAAGAAGGTAAGTGACAGATCATGTGCATATGTCAGCACATTGTCACTATGATGCTTGTAGTGGATAGAACTCATGACTTAATATGCCAAACTATGTCTGTATAATTATAGTTTCTGTTAAATATCAGTACATTGACCGTTATTCAGAATGTTATTAATAAAGCTTCCTCAATGTGTTCACCCATGAAAGGTGAAAGGTTTTACCAATTTCGCTTGGTTAAAATGAATGATGTAATACAAAAGACACCACGGTGGTTGAGGTCAACAGGCAGGCCGAGTCGTCATGCACAGTTGTCATTGCAGTCATGCCTGCATGCACTGGGTCAGCTGGGTCTGATTTTTCACAGTAGGATGTTGAACTGTGTTTTTAAATTGCAGTCAGTATTGGCACTAGACTGCAAAGAGTACTAAAATTGCCATCATAACTGGACTTACTTATTTTAACTAGAAATGAATGCTGGTATTCAGTGGCATCAACTGCACAACAAAACTGCAAACTGTGTTCTGACAGTACCCCCCCTCCATATCTCTCTCTCTCTCTCTCTCTCTCTCTCTCTCTCTCTCTCTCTCTCTCTCTCTCACAGGTCTGGCAGTTCAGTTGTCTATTTTCCACTGTAGACAGCTGGTGCTTTGATGACATTCCCTCCATGTCTGAGCATCTGAAGGTCTGCCCTTTCTATGTGACTGAACAGAAGAGTGAGCCTGTCCCCCTGGCCAGAATGTGTGGGACCAAAGAACAATCACAAGAGAGTAGCACCCTGGTATCCATATTTCTACCACAGCCTTGAGGGCGAGGCTGACCAGGGGTAAAGAAGGGGATCGTTCCCAGTCTCAAGACAACTTCAGTGCTATTAATTAAAGTCTGTTTTATTAATGATAGAGTTTGCTATTCAAGAAACTATACCGGTGTGGGTTCTTTAAGAGTAAATAAGAACATTTTGATGAATATCAAATATCAAATTGTGTGTTACAGATTTGTGAATAGGGCCCAATATGACAGATAAAGCTATTGTTGTGGTTGTTGTTTCTTTAAGATGAGACTGAAATTTCTTACGAGAAACATTACCCACCATTACGTTTATTCTCCTAACATAAATTCCCCTGTATATACATGTAAATGAACACGTAAAGCAGGATGCAAATAAAAGCATAGAGAAACAGAAAGGAATGTGATACAAGTATGAAACTATCATAAAATTATCTCTGCTTTATATAAAGAGTTCTTCTGTGCTACTGCAAATCTTGGCACATAATTATTTTTTATTTGTAACAACATGATTTACAGTTTTGGTGCAGTTCCTACTTGGAGCCACAAGAGGGGGACACACTACAGTACTGCCTAATCAAAGGAATTGGAAAGCATCACCAGATAATTCTTCACAGTGGTGGAAAAAGATTTATTTCATTTATATACAAAAACTGTTTTAGACTATCTGACTTCTTTACCGGCAGTCTAATGAGTATTATAAATGTATTGGTCTGTTACAATGTGTTATTCAGTCAATAACAGAAGGTGTTATTCCATAAGAGGCACAGACAAGGACACATTCCAGGAATGCATTTTTGGAATTTCTCATTACTCAGACGGAACGTTCAGCCAAACAAATGGAACGTGGAACAGCTTATGAAATCAGATTGTTCAGGTCCCTGCCCACTCTGTTCGGTCTCTCATAATAACACCTCTAATTAAACCATATCCTAGTTAAATTAAAGGATTGGATACAGTGCTTTGATTGCTCTTTCTCGATCATTGTGTCCCAAATTAGTTGTACCATCTTATTTGAAATGTGTCTTTACAACACATCAGTGGCAGAACTGAAGTGGAGTCGCGATATGAGGGCGGTGAAGACAACGCAGGGTGCCATTAATGCTGGTTACAGTAGATGGATGCGTGCTTCCTAATAGTAATGCAGAAAATAGTTGAACCAAGTGGGGGAGCCATTGTCCTGTCAATTCTATGTGTGATGTGGTTCAAACTACTCTGACAAAACACCATTGGCAATTTTCTTTTTACTTCTGTTTGTTTTTTTTTATTTTATAGAAAACATACAAATGTTTCATAATTGCATGACATTGATTAATGGAGATAAATAGTTGAGTGAAATAGTTTCACTATACCAATAAGGATTAATGTCATTCCTACATCTAGGTATTCCCTATGACAAGTTGAGTATGGAACGGGTGATTTAGAAGCTCATCTGTGCAAACAAATGAAAGAAAGTTTACAAGACAAAGCCAGCTTCTCTCCCCTTTAAACCATAGGATGGCAGTCGATAATGAAACAGTCTTCAGGGAAATCACGTTACACCTTCTGCTCTGGCAGTGGCATAGCTTCTAGAACATAATCCTCCTTAACTATAAAATGATAGACTTCAGTGGCATTAAATATAATATAATTCTGTTTATTCTAAGCCTTGAAACCAAGTCATGTTGGTCTTTACTGGTTTGTAAAGGCAATTTAAGAAGAATGTCTTTATCCTTAACTTTGTATGATGTTTGCAATCAAGTGTTTCTGTAGCTTCACTGTTGGATTTTTTTTTGTGTATTCAATAATACATATTTTGTATTTTCTTTAAAAAAAAAATGAAAGCAAAGTACCATACTAAGTTCAAGAAAGTTATCAGTCTGCATGCCTTACTTGCAGGTAGTCTGTTATTCATGCACTTCCTAGATCATTCACCTGCAGATTCCAGCACAGCAACGATTAGGTACTTCCACTTGTGCTACATCATTTAATACATGTACTTACACCAAGAACATGATCTGGGACACAACTTTGTTAAGGCCATAGCCCTCCAGGCAGAAATTGCCTGTGGGAGGCTGGGGGTTTAACAGGTTAACTAGTCATTTAGTTCAGTTCTGTCCGCTGAATCACACAATTGAGTGCTACAGTGCTGTAAGAGCTTGTAGTAAGTATTGTATTAGTAAGTGGTACAGTGTAAATCCATGTAGATAAAGTGCCTGTATTTCGATGCGCATTGTTTTATTTTTTTTTATCTTCAACCCCTTTAAGAAAAATAAAAGAGATTCAATTGCATGATTTTATTGGAGTAAACTCTTCACATTTGTTCTGTTTCAAATATCTCACTTCCATCGCCCACTATGATTCTGCCTCCTGTCTCTTTTTCGTTCCTTCTTTCTTTTTGCTTCAATACAACAATGTTATACACATTTCATATAATTTTACCTAAAGGGGACGTTCAAGTGTTATCCTCAACCATCACAAACATGACCCTCGCCCTGCGATAGGAGAAAACATGTAATATTGTCATACTGCAGTACTGTAAGTGCTAAAAGGCATAAAGGGGATGCTAATTTTGTGAGCATTTCTTTTATAAGCTGCTGTAATAAAATTTTATATGATATTTCAAACAAAGTTATCAATCAGTACCAACCTGAGGATATATAAGCCTTTGTTTCTCCCCCTATTATAGTTTACCATAGTAAATCTGCTTGGTAATTGTGCAGATAATTTGTGTCTTTTTTTTGTACTGTATCTATTCTGTCTTTTCATTTCAGTTTATGGGTAACCCCTTCTCCAAGCAGATACGAATTCATAATAATTAACTTTAATCACATAATCTTATAGTCTCTCCTAGCGGTGTGCAGAAGACCCATTACCTGTACTCGTATTCATACACGGAGACGTCACACTCTTACTGATACACAGATTGTACCTGTACTCTTCATCTGGAGTGGGCAGGGCAAAAACCGGAAGTGCCATATCTATTTGTATTGTATTATTGGCATAATCGTAGTGGATACTCGAATGGTCCGAATGCCTGGCACGACAGCTACAAACCTTCTAAAAGATGTTAATGGCACGTCATATATATTCTATAAGGAAATGAATAGTATCATAATAGTGAAGCATTTACTTTTTCCCAATATAGTCTTTTCCACGTCCTACTTCATTTGTAATCCAGCATTATTTTCAATAATTGGATTCAATTTTGATGTTAAGCTTGGCCATACCTCTTTCAGAATTTCTTTTAAATGAATCCTGAAGAATAAGATGTGTGTTCACTCAGATGTAGGGCAGACATTTTAAATCAAGGCAGTTTGCTAAAGATCATTTCAGTTTAGTCTTCAGTGGAATATTTTCTGCATCGTTGTAGGGCCAGAAAGCGATACATTGTCAGACTGAAACTTGACCAGCCTAATGCCACAAGATGGTACGCTGTCAATGCTGAGGCTGACTACTGCACAAATCACTACGAATAAGACAAACTGTAGTTCACCTACAAAATCGTATATGTTTACAATTTTAGATAACCCAATTTGCTGCACATACATTTACTGAATTCTGAAAAAAAAGATATTAAAATGAGGCCAAGCTCAGTACATCGAACCCCGTTCAGACGGGCGTGTCCTTGTTTTCTGAGATAAAATCATTTGCACAGCCTGGGCAAGCACAGTACACTGTGTACCAATTTTTAACGCTTACCACTAAATTATACCACGTTGTAAATATGAGTCCAACAGACAGTTCAAAACATTGTGTAAATTGAATTATATTATCATACTTCTTTCTCCTACAAAAACCATCACAGTAAACAATCAGATTAATAAAAGTCTACTGCAGACTGAATTGCTTAGGAAACCTCAAAAGAGTTCAATGACCAGCAAGATCAAAATGTGACTCTCAGAGTTCAATCTCTGTTTTTAGCAATGTTATGTATGTCCATGATCCCCATCATTAATGGCAGGTTTTGATATCTACACTCAATCCACATTACTACAGAATCACATACTGTACCATCGTTGTTGGAATAAACCATGTATTCTATATAGTTTATGGATGTGCGTCATATAAGGGATGTAACCCAACACTGCACAGCCATTATACACAGCGTGTGCGTTACTGAAATATAAGAGTACACACTTACTAACTAACAAACGTTTGCATACAGTGACATTCTGTCCAAATTAACAGTGTTTAGTATGCCGACTATCAGTAACTACTTACAAATTGCTACTTTCAAAGGACTCCTCGGACCTGTTCTATGTGTATATTTAGTATATATATATGTCTCAAGAAAAATGTCAAACAGTTGATTAATGTCACATACTTATAGCTCAGGGTTGTAATAGTACATTGTATGTTGGATTTTATAAATTCTGGTGGTGTCAAATCACACTCCCTGGGTGGACACTGAACTGTCATGAATGTGCAACCTATTGTTCAAAGTATTAAGAGGTCCATTAGTTTAGTGATTACAGTTTAGTTGATATATAAACTAGCAGGGCTGCACAGCAGGTTTATGGCTTGCATATGATCAAAATGTCATGTGTGTGTTTTGTTCAACCTTTATGGATGTGGATGCATTATTATTCTTGAGTTTTATAGCATGGCACTTCAATCTGGGAGTGCTGCCTTCATTCTGAGTGCTGAATCAATTCAGCTGAAAAGGTCAAAAACACATGCGTTCGCTTTCCAGATTTCCTGTTTCAGAAACTGCTGTGCTTTTGTGTAGTCTACTTAAATAACAAACTGCGTAGACTGAAGAACAAAAAAACTATAGTTGATGCATGTTTGTCTACTAGCTTGCTTTCAGAGACTGAAAGGATTCTGAAATGTGAATAGTACAGGTTGCAGATTAAAAAATTAGACAGTACCTTATGCGGTAGTAAAATTAGACAGCACCTTGTGAGGGAGTACTTCTTGTGGCTAAGCTACTGTACATGTACTGTATTAGCAGTTTTAATGATTAATTTCCAATGTGTAGCAATGTACTAAACCGAGACGCCAAAGATAAGCAAATGTTGCCAAGCTAGTGAACCCTGAAGAATAAATCTAACATAACCATATAAAAAAACATATTATAATTACCTCCAAAACACCATCATTTACTATATGATACTAGTATATACTATAGTATACAATAGGAAACTACTGAGTTTTTAGGACGCTATTATATTATATGTTGCCATAGGTGGCTGGCCTCGAAGGTCCGGTAGGGGTCTCAGAAGCAGGAAGAGGTGAACCATTTTCTGCCAGTTTCTCGCTCTCTAACCAACAGGAGTGTAAAGGCCAATACATCACTTCCTCTTTGGCTCCAGCCAAGCTTTGTCTAATACTTCCAATGATCAACAAGAAATGGATTTATATCTTACTTATTCATTTCAGCCCTCCTGCCCATGGCTTCCGTGCGGTCAGCCTCTCCACGTATCTGCAAGCTGATCTATGGGCAGGGATACCTTGAAAGGTGAGATCAAAGGCCAAAGACTGTAGTGTAAAATATGCCTAGCCTACGCTTTAATAAATAACCTATCAAATGTGTTTCCTGACTGAACTAAGTCTCACCAGCTATAGCATAAGAACTCATTTTGAGTTTTACTTTCAAAAGATTGCTCAGCTTGATGTTCTGCAGTCATACTATTTTCATACTCTTTTAACTGTATATGTTCATTAATTTAATGCATGTCTTTCTTATAGAATTGTTATTTGTTCATTTGATTTAGCATTGATACACATGGTTTTATAATAGAGATGACAGCATCAAATGTGCTAATGAAGATATCTCATGAGTCACTGCTTCTATACCCGGAATACCATGACCAAATTTAGATTCTGGATTCTGTACTCTTCACATTTCAGAATTGCAGTTGGTGTTCAGATCAATGTATTAATTTCATGTGTTGAACTGTAACATGTTAAATGTCCAGCAGGTGGCATTGGTGTACTGCATAATTGTTTTTGATATTTGGGTTATGTTGTTCCTCCCTTCTTTTTATACTACTACAATTCTTTCACTACGCTCTGATTTTTTTTATTTATTTTGAGTTTAAATAGAGAATACTTGGTAACACTTTATATTAAGGTACTGTTTATTAATGTTCTATAAATATATAATAGATGCTTAATAAATATTTTATATGCGTTAATAAAGCATTACAAATTGTTTATAACCATGCAATAACCATAGACTGAATTGCGCTTAAATATCCCAAAGTACAATAGGTGCCTAAAAACTGCACCCTTATAAAAATGCAATTATGCCTATAGTTATTGCATGGTTACAAACCACTTACAATGCGTTATTAACACTCTATAACATATTTATTAAACATATAGTATATATTTATAAAACATTTATAAACATTAATAATAAGCGCCTTAATATAAAGTGCTACCAAATACTATGTAAGGAACTCCTGTAGGGGTAAACATATTTAACATAATAGAGATGGAGAGAGTTCCTTACAACGTGTGAGGGCAAGGTTTCAAGCCTCCCATTCCTTCCTATCTGTTTCCCATTTTGATTGTAATAGCCATTATAGTTCAATAAAGACTGAAGCTGCCTGTTTGGTATGCTTTGTCTGTGCTAAAGCCATTATTTTGAAGCTTCTTATTCTATTAACTTGTGACCCATTTTCAAGTTCAGCTTCAAGCTTTACTCATTTGGCTGTTGAAAGGATGAAGGTTAATTGAGAATCAGAAACCTAGATAAGCATTTTTTAAAGAATCAGATATAGAGGAAGGAGCCTGGTTTTACATGTCCTTATTTTTATTATTACAAATATACAGTAGACCCTGATTTTGAGCGATAGACTCATCTGATTTTCTTTTTTATCTGAGGGAAATGACATCACATTAAGATTAGCTATAATGTTAATTATTCTTATTTTACAATATATTATAAAAGTCGCATGGTGTAGATATCAACAAGTATGATACAGCATCTTCTAGTAATATTATGTATAGGTAATTTAACTTTTACCAAACTTAGGTTATGTGTCCTTCTGGACAATACACAACCTCTAGATAGTATGCAGAACTGCTGGCTGATGGAGTATATGGAGATAATTCACAGGGAAGATCTGAACTTGTGAACTTCCTGCAGGGTTAGGGGGTAAAAAAATTAGGGGGTTTGTGATGAGTCAAAGGGATTTCAGTCTGTGATTCAGCCTCCCGACAGTAGATGGCATCAAACCAACTCGGGACTTCCCTTACCAAGATCTCGTGACCATGGCAAAAGTCATCTTTTGAGATGCGGCACCTTGGTGAGGGGTGGAAGTACGAGTATGTAAATTCCAGCCACTGGAGTCAAGTGAAGGATAAGGACACTTGTCAGTTGGGGATTGGTGTTCCACTGACTACATAGGCGGGACATTACATACTAAAGGGAACGTA
Organism: Polyodon spathula; assembly: GCF_017654505.1. Lineage (NCBI taxonomy): Eukaryota > Metazoa > Chordata > Actinopteri > Acipenseriformes > Polyodontidae > Polyodon > Polyodon spathula. The sequence goes on from NC_054542.1 coordinate 7,337,833, forward strand.
CTACTGTGTTTGGGGTTGGTCCGAAAGTAAAATAGGAGGAGTAACAGGTGGAGGGAGAGACTAGTTTTGTGCAGCGGGATTTAAAAAAAAAAAAAAACAGTAACATTTCTTTTGTCTTTTTTTTGTTTATGTATGGTGTACCACGAAGACGATTAAAGACGTCACACCATTTTGTTTTCTTTTATTATTTAATTATTTTGTTGTGTATAGCTAATAAAAATAAATTATTTTATTTCTGTACACATAAATTACTGTTGACACCACGTGTGAGGTGAGAGTGTATTAAATGGAATGTCCAGACAGTAATTTATGTGTACAGAAATAAAATTATTTATTTTTATTATCTATACACAACAAAATAATTAAATAATAAAAGAAAACAAAATGGTGTGAGGGAAGGAGTGCAGGGGTGAAATCCAAAACAGATTGTGATAACTCGTCTTTAATCGTCTTCGTGGTACAACATACATAAACAAAAAAAAGACAAAAAAATGTTAGTGTTTTTTTTTTTTTTTTTAAATCCTGCTGCACAAAACTAGTCTCTCCCTCCACCCGTTACTCCTCCTATTTTACTTTCGGACCAACCCCAAACACAGTAGTACGTTCCCTTTAGTATGCAATGTCCCGCCTCTGTAGTCAGTGGAACACCAATCCCCAACTGACAAGTGTCCTTATCCTTCACTTGACTCCAGTGGCTGGAATTTACATACTCGTACTTCCGCCCCTCACCAAGGTGCCGCACCTCAAAAGATGACTTTTGCCATGGTCACGAGATCTTGGTAAGGGAAGTCCCGAGTTGGTTTGATGCCATCTACTGTCGGGAGGCTGAATCACAGACCAAAATCCCTTTGACTCATCACAGGGTTCAACAAATACCATCCTTAACTTTAAATGACCAGGCATAAGAGTTTCAGTAATATTAAACAGAAATACACTATTTATGACACATTTGTACTGTAGCTAAATTTATTTTCAGTGTTTCTGGTCTAAAAAAATACAGAAGCCCACAGTGTTCTGACTTATCCAATAACACATCTCAACAGAATCTCTGTCCTCCAAACGGCACTTAGTTTTTAAACAGAAATTGGAATCCACTAGATTAATTAAAAAATAATAATAATAATTCAGTGATAGGCAGATGGTAACCGGGAGGCCTGGAAACATGGATTGCAAAGAGTATCCAGGAGGTGGTTTGGAGGCTCCAGCATCTTACCGTCTGTTCTTTGTCTCCAGCCCGTAAATGTCTCCAATGAGGGAGCCTGCAGGTGTTACTGCCTTTGAAATGTGCCCCAGTTTCTTTAACGCATCTGGACGTGGACCTTTGAATAGATTTGCACTGGCAGCGTCAAAATACATTTACTCAGTTAAGTGAGGCCTGAGGAAGGGACACAGGTGGTCTCTCAAGGCATGAGAGTTGGTATCAGTTGAGCGCAAATTTATTAGAACACACCACTGCTTTAGTTGTTTTGATTTGTTGTGCATATGAAATCAAATCACTGTTACTGAAAATCTTGGAAAATTGTCAAACAAGGCAAATTAGTGAATGTCTAATTTAATGGGTGACTTTAATAGACCACACATGCAATGAATTTAAAATAGGAAGAGAAAAGGAAGACGTAGCCACACATGATAAAATGCATGAAACTTTTTAGACGTTGTTTAGGATGCTTGTGACACAAATAGGATGATTCTTGGTGGTAAATTTCCCTCCCGACCTGTGAGGGTGCTAAGTACAGGGAACAGAGTAATCTGGACTGGAAGGCTCCAGTTCACTAACTTAGCAACCCGGAAGGGAAATGATGTGACAGCCGCGGATTGGAGGAGCGGCTGCAATCGTTTACCAAAGGGTCATGAGTGACGATACAAATAGGGGACAGAGTTACATGATCTGTTCCTTTATTGATGGTTGTGTTACGAAACCAGGAAGGACCAAAACTTATTGTATCGTGAGTGTTTTGTTTGTTTTGTTTTGATCCGGAGCTGTTGCCAGGGGCCAGCACAAAACTGGACAGCACTGCACTGTGAATCACGATTAATTGTATTTGAACTACGAGCACTACAGCACTCACTATTGGACTGGTGACTGTGTTTGTACATTGTGTGTGTGTTTATAGCGTGTTATTATTTGCAGGACTGCAACCCTCTATAACTACTGTGCAATACACATTGCTGTGTATTGCCAGATCATTATTCTTTTTCTGCCTGGTCATCAGACCATCTGGATTACAAATAAACAAACCATTTCTCCCAAATGTTGTTGTCTATTTGTTTCAATTGATCACTGCACCTGCTCTCCACCTGAATATCACTTATCACTTTGCCACAATGCTTCCTTTAAGCACAAAGTGGTCTAACATTTTCACACGAGTGCCTGTTGTTTTTATATCACTGATTACTGACCAAAAATTGTTATTCTCACACCAATGTTTTCATGTAGTTAGGTACATAAAGGATGTTCTAATACATTTGCACACTATTGTATTTATTTAAATAACAACATGTTCATGATTCTGACATGTGCACACCTTTGACGTGACAACCTTAGACTTAGCATTCAGATCTCATTACACTCCAGGCATCCAATAATGCTAGTTTGTTGTACAACTTGTCAGTTCTTATTCTATTAATAATCAACATGACTCACTGTAGTGACATTTCAGCACTAAGGTGATGTAAAAAAAAAAAGTCAAGATTCTGATATAAGACAAACAAGTTATTAAACAAAGATACTTTTTCTACAACAATACAAAAAATACACTGAAACCAAAACATAAGCCAACCAAAATCCTTACCCAGTCAGTCCTATGGTTTAGTCAGGAAACTCATGCCATAGATTATTTATTAAAACTTATTGAAGGACAAATAAGATAGAAGCTATTCGACTGACGATTTGTTCTGGTATCGGAAGCACCTAAAATAAGCCTGAACCACAGCTTTGCTAAATTGAATGCACAAAAACAGAAAATGTAAATTTCAGGGGGTCATAATTTAATACCTGGCTCATAAGCTCAAAATTTAAAACAAAACTTGTCAAAGATCATCTGAAAAAAAACTCATATGGCATTGCTAAAGCCCAGTACTGTAACTAACATAAACAGCAGAGTGTGCAGGATTTGTTTCTGGATATGATTACATCCACTGTCAATTGGCCAACTGTTGAATCCAATTCCTGCACACCTCTATCAATAAACGCTAATATTGTCAACACAAGCATAAATCTCCAACAACAATAGGTGGTGAAGTTAGACAAAAATGATTCACTTATTGTTCAAATACCTTTTTCTGACAGGCTGTTGCCTCTGGTACATTTTTTTTTTAACAACTGAAACTTAAATTTATCACACCGCATACTCTTTCTTGTCGAAACACATCCAGTGTTATCTGTTCCGTCAGTGCTGGTTTGCCGCAGGTTTCATTTATTATTGACTACAACGTAATTCCCCCTCCTATCTCATCAGACACCCTAGAAGCTGTTTTTTTATCAGGGTTTTCTCTGAGCAGTTAACTTTAAATATGCCTCCTAAAACGCAGTGTGGGACTATCGTCAGATAATGAGTTTTAGACTCTGCAAATTAAATTTAACACCTTGCTGAATCATGATGAAGAGATAATAATGTAGTTCTCCAGTTTTATTATTGTCACTCTATTTCCATATTGCCAGCATGATACATCACATAAAATGATCACACCAATTTTTTTTAAGCGCGCATTCAGTTATTTTAGTATAGTAAATAGTGGTAATAAAGCTCAAGTTGTGTTTGAGTGATTTGTTATAATTCATCGAAAGCTAAAAGAGCCAAGTATCCTTTTGCCCCCCCCCCCCCCCCCCCCCCCCGACTTTTCTGACTAATAGATTTGGACTGACCTTTAGTCACATTGCCCTATTGCTGCCCTGCACCTCAGGATGACTGTCTCCTTGCTAGAAGCTTGCAATTCTGTTTGTTCAACCATACATTAGATTGTAGGTTGTCAGGGCCTAAAATAGGCCTAGAAAGTTTTGAGACAAGTACATGGTTCCTGATGAAAAAAGGTAGAAGTATTTGAAGGTGTAAGCCCCCAACTCAGGAGCCCCTGTCACTATGATGCTAATCTTTCAGACAGGGCCATATCAAAGCAGTTTGCACAGTGGGAGGCAATCAGAAGGGTCTGAAAGGCCTGTGGCTGGTGAAGTGAACGCTGTAATAGCAGAGCTGCTGCAGAAAAATAAAGCAAGAATCCATTCATTAGTTGCTATACCACTTGTCATGCATCTCCAGGGGTTTGTGTTGCTGCAATAGCCGCTTGCCAAATCAAGAAGTGACAATGATTTCAAATCAGGTACAGCATGCAGCTAAAGAGGGATGGAACTATCACCTACCAGTCTTGGTAGTCATCGCAGCAGAAACCCAGACAGGTGGGGAAAAAAAGAAAAAGCCTGTACAACAAGAAACACCTTTTTATTTTCCAGGTCATTGCTGGGTCTTGGCCCCTTGATCTTTAGGCTGCCTCTATTTCCCACCTTATTCTTCCCAAATGTCACCAATTATAACATGCTTTCAAAAACCTTTCAGACATTAATTAGAAAAAGCGAGTGGAAATATTTGTATTTGTAAGAGTACTTTTCCAGTTAGTTTAGCTCAATGATCCAGTGCTGATTCTCTCACTCAACAGTGTTTTCCAGCACTGTTATTCTAGTGCAATAGGGGGGAAATAATTCACAACAAACCTGTGTGAAGCAGGTCAGTTGTAAATAGTATCTTCTTCAAACCCCTCTATCCATCGATCTAACTGTGTCATGGTTCACATAAGCTTCCTTTGGAATGAGAGCTTGTGGGTTTGACCTTGTTTCTCAAAGAAGTACACCAGGGGCTTTGTCTGGTTAGTCAAACTCATTTATGGTAGTCTTGCAGTCTTCTCCTTGTATATATTTTTTTCAACACAGTTTTGTTTGTCACACTACAGTGGCTGCTTTAGGCTACCTCGAATTGTTATGAAATTGCCCAAATCACGAGTGTTATTTATTTTTAATTTTAACACCAGCAGCAATCTGAATACTGAGAACAAACACCGCAGTGAGAGGATGGTATAAGCAGAGGAGATGGAGTCCTCTAGCAAACACAAAAGCTGCTCCAGCAGTGTAGAAGAGAGAAATAGGATTGTTTCTAGACTATAAGTAAAGGCTTATACCAACATTTTCACAAGAATTCATCCCCAGGATCTTTTGCTAGAGTCAAGTAATAGCTTTCTAGGCTTCTTGATAGCCTTGACTTCCCTCTCGTGTGCTCTGCAAGCCTGCAGCAAGTTGGTTATTTCAGGAGCCGTCTCTCTGTGTCCACCCCAGATTCTCTGCAATAATAACGTGGGGAACGATCCATAAGCTGTCCTTGCCCCTTTAAATTATTGGCATTACAATGATATCCCCAATACACCTATAGAGTAGCACCTGGAAGTACACTGATTCTGTCACAGCTCCAGGAGTAGATACCTGATAAAATGCATTGTGTTTTAACTTTATGTTTCAGAACCAATTACTCAGCTTCCTACAGGGGAAATGTCCAGTTCTTTTTATTACACACACAATCATTTGCTACACTGCACTGCAGCTCTGCAACAAGGACAGCACAGAGCTTAGTCTAGCAGGACCAGACATCTGATAAACAGACTGGGATCATATTTCAGGAGACTCTGTGAATTAATTCTTTAATTGCCCTTACCGTTTTTACAATGCAGCTCATTAATCACTTTCTTACATCACTAAACCCAAATGTACTGCAAAAGCATTTTTCTCTGCATTGAAGGATGAGGAACAGTCAAATATATATATATATATATATATATATATATATATATATATATATATATATATATATATATATATATATATATTTGTGCTTCATTAATTTAATCCATAGCAGCTTCTTTAAAATACCTGTGAATAAAAAATACGTAAAACCATAAGTAAGTATGAAGACCAGTATGTACATACAGGTGGCACGACTCTGCAACTGCTTATCATATCATTTAAGTCATGATTAAAGGCTTGTGTACATTGTATCATTGTAATCAGAAAATGCTTGAACTAAAAATAGCATCCTAATGGGATATCCAAGTGGGTTCATGTAACAATATAGTGTATTGGGTATATTTTGGTCCCAGAACAACATCTTTTTGAAGCCAAAAAAATAAAATAAAGTTATTTTCACAAAACACTTCTACATTATATAATTACCAAGCTAAATCATTTCCGTGGTGCTTACACAAATGTGATTCCTATACTGTACGTTGGCTGGAATGACATGAGCTGCCCCCAGGCAATGGGAAACTTGTAGGGGTGCCTTTATTAATTGTTTAAGTCTTTCTGGGAACATTGCTATGGTAGGTCACATACAAAAAGGTGTCATGTACTGTTCTCTAGTCATAAAACCTGAATGTGGCATAAGAGGTCTAAAGCCTGACTAAAGCCTGCAAACAGACGATCTGGAGGTCACCCAGACGATTTCCAGCAGTGCACTCACTGTATGAGGCTTGACTGGGTTGTTTTGTTTTTGGTGCTTTTTTCTTTCGTTTTTCAAGACATTAGTAAAGGCATTTTTATTTTTGAAACCCCGGACTGCAGGGACACCGTTTTGCTTATTACTGTACAGGGAGTCCTACAGTCTTTATTAGGATAGTGCACTGAAACCTGCCCTTGAAGGGATAGAAAAAAACATTGTTGCTGAACTGTATTGAACTGCAAAGCTGGCATTGTTCTTGGATTGCAACTGGATATATTGTTAGGATGTGGTGAATTGAGTAGGTGATAAAAGTACAACATGAAAAAGCTATTTTTTGTTATTTCATTGCTTTTTATGTTTACTAACAACCTCATATTTGAACCTTGACTTTTACAGAAGATATGCATGTGCCTCCCTCAGCCCAGAACTAGTTCCTATAAATGTACTATTTCTCAAGGCTATGCACACACTACCTAATGTATATACCATGTTTATAACAATGGATTTAGTTACATTTATTTATATTAACCCACCAAAGAACTATTGCTTTTGATGATGACAAAACTACAATTCTGAAATGTCATTTTGCTAGTCTTACTCTGTGTGACCTTCCAGCTCACATGAAAGTCCTTTAAGTGAGTTTCTGATCATTGTCTCAACTGTAATCTCAAACTTAATGTGATATATGCTAAATTCAAGCCTCCAACCACCTTGAATTTATTTTTTCTACTGCAACTCAAATTCTATTGAGTTACCTGTCAGACTTATTAGATTATGTGTCATTTACAAGCCCTCTTGAGCTCACTGATTGAATGATGCATTTGTCTAAGTCAGAAATGTGATGAAACAGTGTGCACATGATTCATGCACTGATCATGGGTGCACATCAATCCCTCATCAATTTTGAATTGTGTTTGTTAACTTGACCTATACATAATGTCTCTCACCCTTGTTTCTCTCAGACAGTGTTGAGGTGGCACTCAATTGGGGGTTTTGCATGAATAGCCATTTAATTCTTGATTAAACCTACAGTATAATAGTATATGCTTAATTACCAATAGGAGAATGTCAGCTAAAATGCCACCCTTCTTGATGGGTCACTAAGCACTGCGGTTTGGTAAAGAAGGAAATACATTGCTGGCGTGTATGATGTTGCATCCTGCACAGTTCCTTAGCTACGTAGAAAACATAACATCCGATTACATTATTATCCAATATGAACCTGTATATTGTAAAATAGCAATGCATGGTACCAGAGCCAGAGCCATATAACAATCGTATCAGGCAGTTCACACTGGCAAAGTATCATTGTTATCTATCAGTACCAGTGTGTTACTGGTAACAGGACCACTGCATTATTTATCCTGATATTATGGTATTATAATGGTATCCCAAGAATAATGTTACATCTGTTATTTGCTGTCAAATCTGGGAAACAATTTTCTAAAAACGTAATCTGATGCCACACAGTCGGGTCACCTTAATCATTTGGTTAGGTTACAAGGGACATTTCTACAGCACAAATGTATTCCTGTCCATTGAAATCAATGCTAATGAACTGGAGGACGTGATTTGATAAAGGTAATGATTCCACACTGCCTTCCCACAGGCCACTAGTAACTACATGATAGAAAATTGTTGTATTTTAAATTGAACTGAATACATAGTTGGATTAGGACCAGCTCCATGGGACTGTTGAGGGTTTAATAAATTGTTGCTTTCCCATTATCTGCAGCATCTCTTTGCAATGATCCATTTAAGAGGAGCTGGAGAGTAGGAGAGCTCAGGTAAGCATTAGCTATGACGACGTTTATGTGTAACATGAGTATTGTATAAAACCAAAAAAAAAAATATGCTGGCCTTTGTAGTTCAAAGTTCAATAAATGTAACATTATTGGTGACGATTTTTATAGATGTAAAAATTCATCTTGAAAAATATCCTTTTAGAAAGTGTTCCCTGCATTGCATTTGTATATCAAAAGGACCAGCACATCCTCTGAAGCGGAAAAGTCTCTCAGTGTCTGGGGAAGCACAGTCTCCCATTTAAAGAGCCACAACATGCTTATTTTATATCTCTAACACTACAAGCGAGTAATATAGATCCAGTATTCTTACTTGCATGCAGCCTGATCTTTCCAGTAACTCACAAAGTATGTATTAGTATTCCTAGCAGAAAAGTTGCATAGTGTCACCCTGTGGTTTCCTCTTTGTTTACACCAGGTGCTGACACATAAAACAAGGAACATCTTACCATGAGCTAATCTTAAGGGAATAAAATAAAATAAATCATATAATCATACAAAAACAGTATCTATATAGTCCCAAGTAAAAAAAAAAAAAAAAAAGTACTTATCCTTTTCTGCTATAATTACAGAAATAGGTCTTCAAGTGTTGGAGGTTTTTTTTTTCAGTTTCTCACATGTGATGGTGCCTCATTGAAATAACTGCCTGTGGTTTATAATATTACATCTTGATACTAAACTTAAACTGGTCCAATAGAAAGGTATAAAAAAAAAAACACCCGAAATACCTTCTTAAAAATAGATGTAATTATTTAATTGATTTTGAGAATTTTTCAACTAGAATTTCTTGACCTTTAATGAAAAAATCAATATCAGTGCCTTATAGATTGGATGGTATTTGAATTGTCATCAAATATAGCAATATAGGACACAAGTCATCAGTCTCTTCTGCATCGCATTGGCTATTTCAATACAGGTATATGCAGTTTGGAAGGTGTCATTCACATGTCGTTATAAAATGAGAAATGTGACAATGTGGATAATGTAGTATTTGTAATGTGGATCAATAGCCATTTGAGATCAGTTTCAGGATATGTTAGCTTTTCTTTGTGTCTGTACCGTTGAGGCCTCTTTTTAATTGTTGTGCACCCTATTGCTTTTTTAATCTTTGATTTCCAGAAATGATGCCTTCTGCTAGTATGCAGGACTGTTAATATGTGCTCCCCTCTTCATTTCCTTTATTTTAAATACAGAATGATTTATTCTGCATTTTTTTCTGTCAGTCTTTTTAGTCATTAAGGAAAGCAATTAAATGTAATGTCTTAGCATACTTTCATATATTCAACTATCTTAGCTGTGCTGTCAGAGAGATTATGTGTGCAGTTGCTGAAAATACCAGGGTCCACAGGGACATAAAAGCTCTAGTAGGTACCAGCGTGGAAAATATGATTTAATTTGAACCCTGCCAGAATATTAAACATGATCACTGAAAAAATAAGACCTTTTTAATTTTAAAGAGTAAACATGCAACAGAATAAAGTTCACCTCCGGTTTGATGTAAACAGTGTCAGGCATGCCTGGATTTCCTTATGTGACAACGCTGTTTTAGAGGATTGCATTGATTTATAAGTGCTTTGTGATGGTGGTCCACTATGAAAGGCGCTATATAAAATAAAGATTGATTGATTTTGCCTCTTCTGTCTTGTCCATAAGAAAAAAAAGTAAATGGAAGTCTTTAGGTTGAAGGAAATGAGACAGCTATCTATTACTCGGCTATAGGAACTTTTTGTTGGATTCATCGTTCAAACCAGGGTGTTAACTCGGCAGAATCTGGTAATACCTCACACATTAAAAACCTGCTTGCAGTACAAGCCTTGCAATAGCTTTCTTTCTAAAAGGAAATGGACATTCTCAGTGTTGTCACTGCAAAAATGTTAAACTCTGCTTAAAACAAACAGACAAAACAAGCATCTGACAGAGATATTGTTTGTTTTAGTACTTGGAATCGATTTCAAATACCGTGTTCCGTGTTGCTACAGATTTTCTTCTGACTATATCACTGCAGTCAAGCACCCACATTGAGACATCCTTCCTTTGTATGAAGCTTGTATTGCTCATTTTGTTTAGCTATGGCTATATTAATGTATCCTGAGAGACAGCTTTGTTAAGAACATTAGCAGCATTAGCACTCGAACTGCTCAGTCATAGGTTATTTTGAATTAGCTTGAAAAGTCTTGTGCTTAAAATTAAAAAGCTTGATGCACATGTGACTATTGAGAGAGTTACAATTTCAGAAGCAGTTAGTGAAAAGGCAGCTTTGAATAAACACAAGGGATGTGTAACACCACATTCATGACAACAAGGCCTTTGGGAACAGTTTTTTTTAGTAATGTCTCTGCAATGATTTGTGTATCTAATATTACATGTTATATATTTACTATAACAGCCTGAGTGTGCTACGTGTACAGAAATGTGTGTGTGTGTGTGTGTTATGAGCTTCTAAGTTAACAGTTTGTGTTCCTCAACACATTGTATGGAAGGAACCCAAGCAGGGGAGTAACGTATATTGAAACAGCGGATGCGGCTGCCTCAGTGAAAAAAAAAAAAAGAAAGTAAAAAAATATATCTAAGATTTTTTTTATAGTGTACCCACTTACATTTTTAAGAGTGGCATAATCCACATGTTTATATATTATATATTTTAGTCATAAACTGGATATGTGTTATTGTTAAATCTGCATTGAAAGGGCTGGATTGTATTGCTTTATTTAATTTATTTTAGTGTTGTTGTTGTTTTGTTTTGTTTTTTTCACGTCAATATTGTTTTTATTTTATTTTTTATGACCGATGTTAATTATATGTTGTCTTTGCTGCAGTTTGAGCCTTCTTGGACAGGTCAACATTGTAATTACAACTTGTCATCAACTGCTTTTTTTTTTTTTTTACTGATTAAATAAACAAATTTAATTTAATTGAATATTTTGAACGTGTACATGTAGATTTCTGTGTCTCATAATGTTTTATGTATCGCTACGGCCAAAAAGTTTTTGCATTACCCTACAGCATTTATATATATATATATATATATATATATATATATATATATATATATATATATATATATATATATATATATATATATTTGCCATTTCTTTGTAATTAACATTGCTGTATACAAACTTCACACCACACAGATGTTCGCTTCTCATTGGTCAGTTTCCCTAGTCACGCCGCGTGTAGCTCCAGATTTGAATCAAGATTACAAATCAGTGGAGCCTGATTCAGACTCGCTTTGTACAACACCTTCTTATGATCTGATCCCATTTTTTGTTCTCGTTAGTACAACTGGCCCCTGGAGGAGCGGGTAGTCCAGTGTATCATTTAGTGGACGGTTCGTTACTGTACATATTCAAAGATAAATTGAAGAAACCAGTCTACAACGTTTCAAAAGAAGCCAACTCCAGGTAAGAATGTTTAATGATTTTATTTCTTCTATATTAATATTGTTTTTCTGTTGACAGACCTGTGTGATGTTTAGCTGCGACACATTTTGATAAATCAATGTTTTTCCTGCATAATGGCAATTCCTTCTCCCTCCCCTGATATACCAATTAATAGCTGTTAGTTTTTAGTACTTTTCATGTCCTGCATTTTGGTGCTATGGCCCCGAAGCCATGGGCTAGAAGAATTGGAGGAAATTCTATGTTTGGTGACAGCACTTTTAAATCATTCTTTAGGGAAAAAAAAAATCCAACCAAGTACTGTTTTTAATATTGATGTGTTGTAGAAAATGTGTACACCAGGAAGATGAGTTTGCTTTATCTATATGGGTTTATTTATTTCTCATCACTTTAACTACACACTGAAGCTCCGTGCCTAGCATTGCCCTACCTGGCGTATGTTTATAGTATTATACAGTACTGTCTACTGACTAATGCATGGGGCAATGTGTATTTAGCGCAACGGGACCGCTGAGACCTTTTCTCTACTTGGCACTGTGCCAGCCCACCCTAATAGCTAGAACTGTAGCTGGCAGTGCACCAGCCCACCATTTGGGACTTGGGGGTTTCAGTTGGTCCGCTTTGTGTAAATATCTGTGAGTGCTGCAGTGCTCGGTGGGTAGTTGATAGTGGGTTGCTGTCTGGTGTGTTACTTTGCTGTTGTTGCTGTTCGTGGTTCTGAACCTGCTGTGCTTTTAACTAACACAGCGTCTTGCTGAGGTCCTCTTGCAATCCTCTAACTCGCTACAGTGTGTTTCAGAACCGACTTCAGTCGTAGCGCCTCCTTTCACCTCAGTTTTATTCTGTTTCATTCAATTTGACGATTCCATGATTTCTTACATTTTTTACTGTCATCTTTATAAGAAACTGTGACACTATTAGAGGAAAAAAAATCTGGCATATCTGGGTTAATATTGTGATTCATGACATGGAAAGAGTTTCACAGAGTGCATCATTTCAATATGTTTGATTGGACTTACAGCAGTATGGGTGAAAATAGATTGAATGGCCTTGCCCTGCTATATGTCCACAGAGACAACGAGGTGTTCAGGCCGTAGGAGCATTGGCAAACTCTATATTTAAAATAAAGCCTTCTAAATCTGTGTTTTTAATCATGGCATCATACAGCCCTAGTAGTCCTATTAGTCTTAGCACTAGTATCAGCAATCTTATCAGTCACAGCAGTACCAACACCAGTCTAGCAGGGTCAGCACCAGCCTTACCAGTCCAGCAGGGTCAGCACCAGCCTTACCAGTCCAGCAGTAGGAGCACCAGCGTTACCAGATCAGCAGTAGCAGCACCAGTCTTACCAGAGTCAGCACCAACCTTACCAGTCCAGTAGTAGTAGCACCAACCTTACCAGTCCAGCAGTGTCAGCTCTAGTCGTAACAGTTCCAGCAGTGGCAGCACCAGTCTTACCAGTCCCAGCAGTGGCAGCACCAGTCTTACTAATTTCAGCAGCACCACTATTACCAGTTCGAGATCAGGCCACGTCCCAAATGCAATTAGAATACAGCCTCATCCCGGTGAGGGGAAGTGGAGAACTTAGCTGCACTGATACACAGTAGGGCCAGGGGTCCCCCCTGACTCACGTGGTGAGAACCTTCCTCGACGGAGGTTCACTGGTGTTGCATCCAACCCGAGGTCACGGAAGTGAGACTCACTACACCCCCAGAGGAGACGTGATGAAAGAGAGGCAGTACAGACGGAGAAGGGGAGGAGGAGGGAAGAACCGGAACACAACGAGGTGCTTATGTTTTGGCTTTAAATAGGTGGGTTAGGTGATTAACATATAGGGTGTTAATGTATCAATTGAATGTGTTAATTGATTAATAGGGTATAGCTGGAGCCCCTGCTCCCATCCTCCAAACCTTTCCTAAAGGGTTACATTAACTTTCACCTTCGTAACACATACAGGATATGCAGAGTTTGTTTTAGACACAAATTCGATTTTTGCCTCAGTAAAAATCTATTCCTAGCTACGCCCCTGCCAAGAGTCACTCTTAATTATTAGTAATTATTCCAAACAGGTCAGATGGAAATGAAATCAGAATCTGTGTGGTTGCTAAGCAAGCCTGTTACACACAAAAGACCAGCTCCCAGATACACCCGGGGCTCACATCACAGAGGGTGCAAGACAACATATAATAGAATAGATTCGGTAAACTATCTTTTAAAAATTGAAAGCCACAAACTATTCTGCAGTCATTGTCCTTTTGTTCAGCTTTGTTTATTCATGCTAGTAAAGCTGCAATGCTGTTGCAATAAAAGCATGCCACTGTTTACACATTGATTTGGCATTTATTAAGAAAGCCTGCATGTCTGAGTTCTCTTGCCATGGGTTCATTAAAACAGCTCTTTTTTATGATTCATGACAAAATGAACACTGCACACCGTGCAACTTTCACTGCCAATTACAACTACACAAAAAGTTTGGAGAATGCTGTCAGCAGCAGAATAAAGAGGTACAGTAACAGGGCTGATTAATGCAAAATCAGAAACGTTTACTGCTTCTACTATTATTAAGAACCCCCTTGCCAAAGTTCAGACTCAGTCATCTCATGATTCATTACAGCTGCAGCAGTGAGATGTTAATTATAAATTTGTTTACTTGAATAGGGTTTCTTTAATTAAGTTAACCACAGTAAAAGACTAGCCCAGAAGCCAAGTCAACCCTATCCCTTCACGGTTATTATTGTGCTTGTTAAATGTCTACAGCTATGGTTAAAAGTTTTGCATTAGATATAACTAATTTTGCATCATAAAGTCGAATGAAACTTGCTGAATAATGTTTACATAAATAAATCGAATTAAGTACCGCTTTGTAGCTTTTTCCATACACTGACAAAAATGTAAAAATGTGCCATTTCAAAATCTTACATGAAATATAACTATTGTGACTACCGGTAGACTGTTACGATATCATTTCGTAGTTTTTTTTTTTGATTACATGATGTTAAATAAAATATCTAAATTGTGTGTTCATATAGGTTTTTTATTTATTTATTGATTGATTTATTTATTTTAAATTATGTCTCAATCCTAAAATTATAGGTGATGCAAAACTTTTTTTAGCCATAGCTGTTGAAAATTGGATTTCTTTTCAGCAAATTGGATCAGTCAGGCCATTTTAGAAGTATAACCCATTTGATAAGTAATGACAGTTTTGCATTGTATAAATCAGTTGTGCTTATTGGCTCTTATTAGTTAGACACTACAGAGTCGATTGTCAAGAAGTCTAATAATCAATGCCTTTTAACTGGTCCACTACTTGGTCCTAATAAAACTTGAAGCATCATGTCTTTAAAAAAGTGTGATTTATGCATATGGTCAGTTTATTACAATGAATGCCATGCCTTGTCATTGCAGAACAGAAGAAACAAGGGCTCAATGTGCTCAGCTTTATTTTCTAATTGTTCCAACGACTATGGCCTCAGCCTGTAGAATCCATTAATGATTTCCAGTAAGTGGAGATGCTATGATACGACAGGGCAGGGATTGGAAATTGATAAATGTGCCGATATAAAAACATGTATTATTACATGGCACCAAGCTGTCCTCTGGGGCTGAGGGAACCTCGATGACATATTACCAGAGCTTTAATCCAGAGATTAATTGTCTATTTTGGAAGCTGTATCTGGGGAGGAAAATGTAGCAAATGGGGTGTAAAATGACTCATAAGTCCTGATGGTAGAAAAAGGCTTATTTGCATTTTCATTTATCGAAAAAGCACGCAGATTACAAAAAGGGAACTGGAAGAATTATTTCAGACTGAAGAAATGATTGAATGTAGTTTTCTAACGGATGCCATAATTGCAATTAGTATTGTTGCTATAAGTATATAAATACATTTTTTTAAAACATTGCCCACATCCCCAAGCCAGCATAACTGATTTACAACATCAGATAAAAACAAATATAATACAAATTAATATAAGGATACGTGCATGTTAATCTTAAACGCCAGACTTTTAAAGCTTAATTCAATTCAATAATGATCTTTACGAGTCAATCCACAAGCAAACTCGCCACACTCGAAACTATCAATAACTCAGTTAGTCTGTACCCAATAGGCATTACAAGGGGACTGAGTGGAGAAGCTACTAGAAAAAAAAAAAAGCTGCTTTAAAATCATACAGGCACAGACACCATTGCTGTAAATGCAACTGGACTTTTTGAGACTCACACTTTATGAAAGCATGAATTAAAACCCTGGCTGGCATTAACAAAGGGGTAGTTAGAGGTCTTTGTCAGGTTTACTTCAATAACAATCTAGACCAGCTGCATAGCTGAGAGGGTCTGTTGCCTTGTGCAAATTAACTACTTATGTGAAGATAAACTATATCTAAATGATATGTTAATTAACTGTGACACAAAGAAGAGGTGGAGCCCTCATCTACACATATAAACTGAAGAAAAAAGTATCTTAACAAACAAACAAAAAAAACATGAAGACATTATTTCTTTTGAAAGTCTCACCAAACCTTTAATTTACAATTTAGATGGATGCCTAGTAGAGTATATTACCTTCATTTATACCGACAGCAAAGTATTTAAGGTGATGTCCAAAGCAACCAATAGTACATAACAGTATGCAAAGGATATTCTCTATATATATATATATATATATATATATATATATATATATATATATATATATATATATATATATATATATATATATATACAGTGGCTTGCGAAAGTATTGACCCCCCCTTGGCATTTTTCCTATTTTGTTGCCTTACAACCTGGAATTAAAATTGATTTTTATTTGGATTTCATGTAATGGACATACACAAAATAGTCCAAATTGGTGAAGTGAAATGAAAAAAATAACTTGTTTAAAAAAATTCTAAAAAATAAATAACGGAAAAGTGGTGCATGCATATGTATTCACCCCCTTTGCTATTAAGCCTATAAATAAGATCTGGTGCAACCAATTACCTTCAGAAGTCACATAGTTAGTTAAATAAAGTCCACCTGTGTGCAATCTAAGTGTCACATGATCTGTCACATGATCTCAGTATATATACATCTGTTCTAAAAGGCCCCAGAATCTGCAAGACCACTAAGCAAGGGGCACCACCAAGCAAGCGGCACCATGAAGACCAAGGAGCTCTCCAAACAGGTCAGGGACAAAGTTGTGGAGAAGTACAGATCAGGGTTGGGTTATAAAAAAATATCCGAAACTTTGAACATCCCACGGAGCACCATTAAAGCCATTATTAAAAAATGGAAAGAATATGGCACCACAACAAACCTGGCAAGAGAGGGCCGCCCACCAAAACTCACGGACCAGGCAAGGAGGGCATTAATCAGAGAGGTAACAAAGAGACCAAAGATAACCCTGAAGGAGCTGCAAAGCTCCACAGCAGAGATTGGAGTATCTGTCCATAGGACCACTTTAAGCCGTACACTCCACAGAGCTGGGCTTTACGGAAGAGTGGCCAAAAAAAAGCCATTGCTTAAAGAAAAAAATAAGCAAACACGTTTGGTGTTTGCCAAAAGGCATGTGGGAGACTCCCCAAACATATGGAAGAAGGTACTCTGGTCAGATGAGACTAAAATTGAGCTTTTTGGTCATCAAGGAAAACGCTATGTCTGGCGCAAACCCAACACCTCTCATTACCCCGAGAACACCATCCCCACAGTGAAGCATGGTGGTGGCAGCATCATGCTGTAGGGATATTTTTCATCGGCAGGGACTGGGAAACTGGTCAGAATTGAAGGAATGATGGATGGCGCTAAATACAGGGAAATTCTTGAGGGAAACCTGTTTCAGTCTTCCAGAGATTTGAGACTGGGACGGAGGTTCACCTTCCAGCAGGACAATGACCCTAAGCATACTGCTAAAGCAACACTCGAGTGGTTTAAGGGGAAACATTTAAATGTCTTGGAATGGCCTAGTCAAAGCCCAGACCTCAATCCAATTGAGAATCTGTAGTATGACTTAAAGATTGCTGTACACCAGTGGAACCCTCCCAACTTGATGGAGCTGGAGCAGTTTTGCCTTGAAGAATGAGCAAAAATCCTGGTGGCTAGATGTGCCAAGCTTATAGATACATACCCCAAGAGACTTGCAGCTGTAATTGATGCAAAAGGTGGCTCTACAAAGTATTGACTTTGGGGGGGGTGAATACTTATGCACGCTCCAGTTTTCTGTTTTTTTGTGTTATTTCTTGTTTGTTTCACAATAAAAAATATTTTGCATCTTCAAAGTGGTAGGCATGTTTTGTAAATCAAATGATACAAACCCCCAAAAAATCAATTTTAATTCAACAAAATTTTAAGGCAACAAAATAGGAAAAATGCCAAGGGGGGTCAATACTTTCGCAAGCCACTGTGTGTGTGTGTGTGTGTGTGTGTGTGTGTGTGTGTGTATATATATATATATATATATATATATATATATATATATATATAAACAGAAACCAAACAAACAAACAAAAAACAAGCATACTTAAATAACAGACACATCATTATTGAGACATATACATTTCAGTTTGTATTGAATGTGCTTTATTCCTTACACCAATGGAATGAATTGAATTATTATATTTCTACAACCAAAGGGTCTCTAAGCATTTGAGTGTTATGTCTGTGTCCAGTTTTGAACCTGTATTGGGGATAAACTTTATCTGAAATGAAACATGTTATGCTAAAGAGCAGTGTGTAATACTA
The DNA here is from genome assembly GCF_017654505.1 of Polyodon spathula. Taxonomy (NCBI): domain Eukaryota; kingdom Metazoa; phylum Chordata; class Actinopteri; order Acipenseriformes; family Polyodontidae; genus Polyodon; species Polyodon spathula. Next base: position 7,356,229 of record NC_054542.1, read on the forward strand.
TGAACTGCAATAAAATAAAAAATAAATCAAATAAACAAAAATCTAAGAGTAAAAACGCATTATTATTGTTCTTTTTTTAAATAAGTGCAAAGGTAGCTCTAAAAGGGAAAATGACAACAATATATCAAGGTAAATAAAAATAATAAATAATATAATGTTAATACCACAGACAACCTATTCCTATGTCATGTTTTGATTGTACTTAGCCACAGAATATCTCTTTGAACTGCAAAAAACACAGCACGTAACGGTAATAAAGGATAGGTCGCATGCCTAAAACTACAGGGTAACATGAGCGGATGCATTTGCTAAGCAAATAAGCAATGGGTGCACATGGCAGTGCACATACTGTATTGTATTTTTTATTTATTTTTATTTATTTTTTTACATGGATAATTAAGAGCTTCAGTCTCAGACAACAACAACAACAACAAAAAAAAAAAACCCTTGGCAAACACCAGGGTGTGGTTTACTGTAGCTTATACCCAACTCAGCCCATGTCATCCATCAACCCTGAGTAAAAATCAGTACGAATTTTATCTCCATAAAACCTTTCCATATATATTCTACGAAACACGGAAATTTAAAGAGCATTTCACAAGTTTAATTTCAGATCTTGTGTTTAATTAATTCACATTCTACTGAAGAGCAAAATACATTCCCCCCCCCCCCCCCCCCCCCCCCCCCCCCCCCCCCCCCCCCCCTGTATCTGGTGATGCTATTTTTTTTGCTTTATTAACATAATGGCATTACAAAAGGAATAAACATAAACTAGTGAAATCAGCAGGATGTTTGCAGAACAGAGTGGAAGATTTTAAAGATATATGTTTCCATGTACCTGAAGCTGTTTACTCCAGTTTATACCTATAGCATGTAGATGCTGCAGAGCGGACCTCGCTCTGAAGCAAAGATGATGCATCTCAGCAGATTGTTAGAAATATTATGTGTATGTAGGAATATCAACTACTAGGAGCTGGTCGAACATTGATGGACCACACGGCTTCCTCTCGTTCATAAATGCACTTACGTTCTTATATGCACGATCTGCTGAAATACCAGCAATTGTCCATCAGGTGGCACTACGTGCTGTGCAAAAATCTTGAAGGAAATCAAAGTAAATTCAAGACATTCTAATTTCAATAAATACTACCTATTACATTCCATGCACATCCCTAACAAAACAAATCAATAAATAAAAATAAAAATAAATGCTGCTTTAAATTTAACTTGTGATATAATAATAATAATAATAATAATAATAATAATAATAATAATAATAATAATAATAATAATAATAATTAAAAAAAAAGAAAAATGATATGATGCATTTATTACATAATTACAAGGCTAAGCATTTGGTCAAGATTTAAAAAAAAAAAAAAATACAAATCTAACAGTATTTCCAACTTGAATATATAAGTGACATAACTTTTAAATCTTGTTTTTTTTATGAGAATCTTGGGAAACTGTGTATAATTTCAATACTGACGATTTCCATTTTTTCCCCTTCACTTACAATGAGGCTCATTAGGAAATAACAAGATAGGACTATCCTGGGGGGAGGGGTATTTTAATGATTTAAACAACAGAAGACAATAATACTGCCATCATAAAACCTGTAAACCTGCTGTATCACAGAACATTTTCTCACTGTATTCAGGGATGTCTTTAAGGGGGCGGGTCGATATGTCATCTCTTTGGGGAACACAAGCAGGATTCCAGTAATACAGAATTAGAGAGAGACAATGGTTAGTGCTGCCCCATTTACATCATTCAGTAGACCCCTTAGTGTTTCAGCTGTACATACCCGTTTCTGTTGACTTCAGAAGGGGGCAACCCAGCAGGTAAAACTCACAAAAAGGCCAAGTCATCAACCAGGTAAAGTAGCAAAACGTTTGCTGCAATAAAGCAATATCACTGCGTGTGTTTTTTTAAGGTGGCAATTGTTGTCCTAAGACACATCAGTTTGCCCTTCGTTTTTCCTTCAAACAATCCCAACAGCCAGTACTGATTGTACCAAAAAAACACTATTTTCCACCAATAAAATTTGCTTTTTACAAAGTTATATATATATATTTTCGTTATAAATATTTTTTTTTAATCTGTGCTGTAGTGTCCTCTATTAATACAAATTTCAAAATATCTAGTGTCAAAATTCCCATACACAGTTAAATCCCTTATTTTTTCTTTGCACTAGTTAAAGCATTTTTCCTTTATATTATGTCTTACACATATTTCATTAAGAGCCCACAGAAGACACGAATAAACTATTTAAGGTGATGTAGACTCCTACATAATAAAATAAACAAACAAAAACACACTTGTGTTCGTGTGTGCATAGATACAAAACATAACTGTGCATTGGGTACCTTCAGGGCACCTGAGTGCTGTAACATGTTTGGATAGAGACAGGAGCTGATATCTATGTTCGCTTCCTCCACATGTCTTTAACAGATTGTCTGTTGTGTGGATGTGTTTTTTTTTTTGTGGATCTCTGTCCAACGTCGATTCCTGTGTTTTAATAACAAAAAAAACAAACAAAAAAAAAACAAACAAAAAAACCTTGTCCTTTTTTTTTTTTTTGAGGCATGAAAGCTTCAAACACTCTGTGGTGTACATTCATATTGAAAGTGAAAAAAAAAAAATGCAACCATAACAAAAAGTCTAATAATAATAATAATAATAATAATAATATTAATAATAATAATATATTACAAATTATTCCTATGTTTGCAGTCCCAGATCCCAAGCAGGTTTTATAATTTTTCCTTTGAGGGAATCCAGATGTAAGGTCCTGATTGCTCCTCTATGACTAATTTGCAGTGGTTATAAATGTCTTCTAAGGTGTCGCCTTGAACAAGAGCTGTAAGAAAACAACAACAACAACAAATTACAAACAATTTAAAGAATCAACACCACACAAACAAAAATTAAAACAAGGGAAACCAATTCAAGTTTACTCTTCATATATTCAGAAACGTCTTCAAATGAGGGAAGAGACTTATTAACAAGCAAACCAAAGCTGCCTAGATAAGTCATGATTGGTTAGTAGTAAAAATGACGACTTTTTAACAGTGTTTGTATTAAATGTGTTAGTTGTAGAGGCAAGCCAAAACTAATAAAAACACCCAACTTCAAATACATAAATTATACCATCCTGTGTCCATTATATCCACAAGTATATGCTAAATCAATCTATCTCTCTATCTGTCCGTAATCAATTATGCACTGTATATAGATCACTAATGACCCAATCCACAACAGGATAACCCAGGCTCCCCCTCCATCCTCCTCTGTTTACAGGCTGTGTAGCAGAGTTGACAATTACATGCCAATTAATGAAAAGGATTGCGGTGGATGAAATTCATAGATTTACAGTGAAATCGGTGCATAACAAGCAATACAAGTGTTGGGGGGGGGGGGGGGGGGGGGGGGGGGCTGGTGAAAATATCCAAATATATCCCAAACATGTACAGTACTGTCATACTATACAAACATTTGTGATTCTAATGAGATGTCTTTATAAATCAGCCTATACTTTGCAGACACTTTACACTGACTCCTGCACAGCTGAAAACCACTATGGCAAGCTATTTCCATCTGTGATAAACTAATTAATATGCATGTAAAAAAATAACGACCACTGCATTTACCTGTGAAGAACTCGCCAAACTCTTGTTCAAGCTTGATGGCTCTGTCATATGTCTTCTTTGCCTGCTCCTCCGTCAGTCTTTTATTCATTTCCCTTAGAGATGGAATTGGTTCATATTATTTTCCTATCTTGACAGCATACAGTACAAACAGACCTACTAGTGCCCTTAACATAAGCTAACTTCAACGAGAAGGAAAGATTCAATGGAAAGGATACTTTCCAGTAACTTCAATTTAGCCACTCGTTGAATGCAAACACATATTAGTATGCTGGAAAGTTGCAGATAAAAGTTCATCTGTACAGAATTAGCATCTGGTTTGCAACAGCAAATCAGATGCAAGTGCTGGGCCAATCTGTTCACACTATGCCTGCAACAACACATACATTTTTTTCTGTATGTTGCCATAGACATAAATAGAATGTGTCTTGATTAAATTCACTTTGGCGTATACCTCATCAATCTAGCATTTATCATAGCATAAAAACATTTACAAGCCATGCAATTCATAAGACATACAATGTAAAACAATAGCATTATATTCTTAGAAAGGCATTCCAGGCACAGATTATACTTTAAATAACCTGCATTAGATTTTAAATAAGTACATTTAATATTTGCAACCAAGATGCTCTTAACAAATGTGTTACTATGAATGGAAATATATGAGATACTTACATTAAAGACTCAACAGATCTGGGTTTAATAAAGATGGCAATAGGGTAAAGCTGTGCAACTTGTAATCTTTTAATAGCATTTCCTGATACGTCAAGTATACAGTGCTTGCCCTGTTGGGAAGACAGTAACACAACCTGTTATTGTTTATAATCTAAAGCACCGTTTACATTACAATATTACAGATAATTTCTATTACTATACATTAAATCCACAAATGAAGCTGCTGTACAACACTGGAAGTGATAAGATACCAGGAAGCAGCAGGTTTAATTATGTATTACTGTCTTTGAAATACCCACAAATCCCAGGAAAAAAAAAAAAAAAAAAAAAAAAAGATCTTCCACAGAAGACAAGGGGGGAGGGGGAGTGCTATAAGAGAAAATGGATTGAAACCTTTGTTAAGTCGGGAAAACCCATGTAACAGAAAGAACAATATTTATTAAATCTTAGACAAGACAACACTATGTTGTACATATTTCCATGACATCTTTGGCCTTTGGCCTTGTCCTTCAAGGTAGCCCTGCCCATAATTTAGTTTGCTGATAATGGAGAGGCTGACTGTAGGGAAACCATGGGAAGAGGGATAGGATAGCTGCCCTCCCCTTGGACAAAGCTGAAGAACAGGTGGAGGCTGGAGAGGAGGAGGCACACTCTGATTTACAACAGGGACGAATGGATTGAGGTAAGATATAAAGCCCTTTGTAGCTTAAAAGTGAGTTCCCTGTCTGAACCACCTCTTTGCTGAATTTATCAATCACTCCTGAATTGATCTTAAAGATCACTCCCACGGGAGAGCGTCTTCAGATGCACAAAGTGGCATTTCTAATCTTCCTTACCCGCTCTGCAACGTATTTCACAGACTGGACGCTGGTTCCATAGAGATTGTCATTGTACTGCCCAGCTTCAATAAACTTGTGCTCTTGGATGTCTTTTTCCATCTGTTCTCTTGAGATGACAAAGTGGTAGTCCCTTCCGTCCACTTCGTAGTCACGCTTTGGTCTTGTGGTGTCTTCATGGAAGAAATACAAGCAAAGGAAAAGAAAGACTCTACTGAGGAATTCTAATGCAGGGCTAAGATAAACTAAAGACAAATTAATTAAAGCTAGCATAGTTAGATAACACAACTACACATTAGGCAATCCAGATGTTCAATATATAACTCTTGTTATGACAAAGGGGCAAGAAAATATCTTTCTTGTAACCATAACTATATATATATATATATATATATATATATATATATATATATATATATATATATATATATATATATATATATATATATAAATTCAACAATACTGAGAACTCTCCAACTGTTTAAGAGCTGAAAACAATTTTATAAGGTCTAATTAAGCAAATTATTAGTTCAGTTAAGGGTTTAGTTAAGTGATTGAGAGCTCAGTTGGAATGGAAACCAGACGACACAGGGGGTCCCCAGGACCGGGTTTGAGAACCCCTGCTTTAGATCATGTTATTATCTAAATACCCAGTAAATAAATCTATCAGAAAATATAAATTTATCAAACCTTTTACAGGGACAGAATACCATGTTATTAGCATTTAATATAAAGTGGAATAATCTAGCTTCTAGCACATCTAAACAGTGTATCTTGTAGAGTAATTCAATTTTTGTTTTCACTTGCCAAGTGAAATCGTACTATATACTGTACCAATGTGTTATCTGCTTACTTACCAACACACCCTGAAAAGATAGCTGAATCGATATGTTTTCAAAATAAATGAAAAGATAAATAAAGGAATTAAAATTTAAAATCATACAGAATAGCCTATAAAGAGGAAACTTGGCTGACGCAAGAAAGTTTCACTGGAGTTTACAGTATGGGGAAAAAACAAAAAAACAAATAATACCAACATTTAATGTAAGGAATAAAAACATCATATTTAACATGAGGGTAGATATATAAAATAGAAACATAGTATATTGAATTGAGTGTATTGTTAAATAGTTAAATAAATTGAACACAGACAGTGTTCAAGAGTATGTCTGTTTATCTTAAGTAATACATGTCCTCACCACTTACACAATGATGAATCCATTTCGAAAATGGAATTTATTTTTGCATGGGAGTGAAATGACGCACTTATGTTTAAGCACAATATCATAGTGATATTGAGGAGCGTTTAGTTTCGCTGAAGGACTCAATAGCACAGGGGTCAATATCATTACAGGGATGTTCACAATTATAGGGATTGTATTGCCAATATATACAGTCGCTATTACTCACAATGATGAAACATAATCAGTATATATTGTACCTGCATACAGTACTCCAGATCACTGACAAATTAGCTTTGTTTTCTATTCCGGAACTGTACATTTTAAATGAAGCAATCTTTAATCTCAAAAAAGCAGATCATGTACTGCCTAACAGCATAAAGTCTTCAGAATTAGATTTATTGGGTATCATAGTAAGCTGAGGGAGGTATAGCATTGGAGAAGTAATAGCTAACAGGGCTTTAAACTGATTTGCAATTAATTTTATTGAACTAAAATAAATAATGGTTTGCAATTATATAAAACACAGCTTCTGAAGATATCATATTAGAATATTAAAGACAACTCGGGTCCATAGTTCTATGCTTCTGTGTAGTGTTGATAAGACTGCAGCATCACAGAAACATGAGGACATGGTTAACAGCAGTCAGTGATGGAGCCACCACTGCTATTGGATTGATTTACTTACGTGGGACACACGATCCAAACTTGTCAGGGAATTCAGATATCAGATCATCATTGATCCTGTCTTTCATCGGTCCCAGGATGATAACCGGTCTGGTGTAGTTAACTATTTAAAAAAAATAAAAGACGATAATAATATTACAGATATCACAACAATACATACAAAATATAAAAATACAGGCATGAATGAGTAAAGTTCTAGTGACATTTTAAACTGGTCTTATAAGTAAATTAGAAACATTGAATATTCCATCACATTTAAAGTAGAAAACGTTATCATAACCCTGGTTCCCTGAAATAGAAATGTAACCATTACCGAAAGGGTATGTACCTCCTAAAGACCTGAATCCTGACTACTGTATACCACAGCTGTTCTTTGAGCCTGTGACATAGTCGTGGCCCCGCCCCCGAGGGATCAAAAGGACTGTGCTCACAGACCTCAGCACACTAGTTCCAAAACCAGGGTTTTGAGGATCCACAACATTCAGTCTGTAGAACCTAGTGACGTTATGGGGAGTAGCCCACACTGCTGCATTACATATGTCGTTGACAGATGCACCTTGGAATAAAGCCCATGAAGTTGCAAAGCCCCTGGGGAGAATGGGCAGTGAACTTTTCTGGAGTGGCAAGTTGGCCAGTTCATAGGCAGTCTTAACCGTATCTGTTATCTACTTGGACAGCCGCTGCTTAGATAGGGCTTGACCATGGGGCTTCGCCCTATAGTAGACAAACAATTGTTTGGACTGCCTCCAACTTTTAGTCTTGTCAACATAGCACGCCAGGGCCCCAACTGAGCACAGCGTATGGAACTGTTGCTCCCTGTCAGACTGGAAAGGAGGTAGATGGAAAGCCTCCAATTCCACAGACTGGTTAATATGGAACGCCGAGATCGTCTTCGGCAAGAAGGCAGTATTGGTGCAGAGAGTGACCTTTGTCCTGGCCTCTGTAAAAATTAAGTAGACTTTTGCAATAGAGAATTTTTTTGATAGGTCCTGCAAAAATTGCAGATTACTGCCATGGGACAAGTCGTGGGGTCGATTCCTAGGTGGCAAAGAGGTCTATCTCTGCTCTACTGAACTTCTCCCAGATGAGGATTACCACCTGGGGGTGAAGCCACCACTCCAAGCTGCAGGGGACTCTCTTTGAAAGGCTCAAGCCAATAACTTTATATTCTGTGTATATAAGATGTTAACTAGCATGGATTTTGTCCAAAACTGGATATGCTGGATTTTTATGATTGTAGGAATTTACAAAATGTAGGATGTTGTGCAAGCCTTTCTAGCAATGTCTTATTTTCACAGCACACAAAACTCTTCTGAACACATGGACAAAAGTGGTGCACTTACTTTCTTGCCGTGTGACGGGTTCATAGGAGAGAATCAAGTCCTCTGGACTCCCTGGTGGTACAAGCAGAAAATGCAGGGTGTCACTGGATATGGGTTGATGAGAAGTCCAGCTAAACCTTCAGTATAAAGCTGCTGTATCACTGTGCTAGAAGACCTCTTTACTGTGCACTGTTTACACTGTCTGGGCACAGTATTTTAACATGACAGCATTTAATTCAGAAGTACAGCTACTCTGTGATCAGAAGTAAACTATATTGTACCTGTTCCTTCAATGGTTTGGTAATGTCACTGGCACAGAAAAGATTCATTACAAATGTGCAATACAAATAAAGCCAGCTGAAAACACAGATAGACAGTACACAGATAAAAAGCCTGAAAGTGATCCGATCAAACCAGCACATTGTTATTGCATTTTATTTTCACATCATCAACTGTTAAGCTCATTTCATTTTAGTTTACAAGCTTAGAAATCATACGATGGGAAACAGTTCAGCTGTGAATTTTTTTTCTTCTTTTTTTTCTTGTCTGCACTGAACATTCATTATTTTACTCCTTCATTACTTGCTTTAATTGTTTTCATGTTAACCCCCCACCCCTACAGCAATGTGTGTAGCAGTATAGTAGAGTACAACAGACAGGTCAAAAGATAGATCAGAGTTCCCCAGTTGTTTGTAAAATCAGCAGCGTGTTTGAAATTAAGAGACACCTCCTGGTAAAACACCAGAGGAGGACCACTGCAAATCACAGGCAGTCTTCCCATCAAGAGCAGTCAGATGTCCTGCAAAGCCACAGCACTGCAGACATCATCATACGCAAGCTGTTTATCGATTTGCATGTGATATATGGCTTCAGGGAACTTGCTAGACAGGGTATATATCATTTTGCCCATAACAGTCAATCAGATTTCGTTTTGAACTCCCGACCCCCAAAAAGCAGACCCTGCAGTTTCTCTCAGTTGCTTTTCAATGGATTGATCCCATTTAACAATGCCTTAGGTCAATGTGCTCCTATGATGTTTGTGCTTGTGGAGTCTTGCTGCTACCTGTGGACAGGTTGGTTATATTCAATTGATCTTAAGCGTGGTGGATATGCATACTTCCTCTGTTTAGGTAATTAAATAAAAAGGTTAAATAAATAAAAGTAAATAAAGGTTATACAAATCAAACATCTAGTAGAACACATGAGTCTCTTGGTGGGTTTCTCTGTATAAATAATATTATTTACATTCAACACCGTTCAGATCAATTGAATGAGACTCTTTCTCATAATGCCATTGACAGCATGTATGTTTTATAAAATGGACCTTCTCTGTGACAATAAAGTGTCTACTGTATTTTAGTAAGGCTGTGAATGTGTTCTTTTATTTTTTACAGAAATAGCTTCAAACTAGTTTGAAAAGATCCCAGGGTAAAATAAAAGAATGTTATGTACACAGTACCAGCAGCCCATGAAAACACATGAATTGGCCATCTAAAATGTTACAATTTTTACATATACTATAGTCTGACAAAGTGTGACGTCAGGGATGCCAGCCTTGTCAAATGGAAAGGGAGGTTCGTAAGTTAATTTTCTGACTACGTGAAGTCTTTTCAAACATCTTGAATGTCTATAGGGGAATGTTAATACAGAGAGAGTAATACAGAAGCAATGCACAGTAACCCTGTGAAGCGCTACTGCAGGTGTTACCTGTTACACTAAAAGTTAAGAATATTGGAATGTTATGGTATGGAGTGGCATTTGCACTGAAGGGCACATATTTTTATACCATATATATATATATATATATATATATATATATATATATATATATATATATATATATATATATCCTAAATAAGGGATTAATTACCTCTGTCACAGTTCAGACAGTCTGACAGTCATGTTCCGAAGGACTATGGTATACAAGGGTGAAGACACTCACTAAACTGAAATTAAAATGGATTTAGGATTGGACAGACAAACATAAAATATGAACATCTAAAGGAGACTCTTTTTATGTTGCAATTTGAAGAAGGTAGTACCCTTTACTTACTGCATACCCATTCTGTCAGTCCCTTGATTCCAGCTGTGTAATAAGCAAAGAATTGACGTCAAATCACACAATTGCTGGCTGAAGATAATTACACCCTCTTTTTCTATATCATGGTCCTATTTAAAAATAAAACTAGATATGGCATAACAAAGGTTTTTAAATCCTTCTTTGGCGAATTCACAATTAGATTTCATCATGCTACGCTACAAATTCCATGTGCATTAAACAAGGACTGATAATCACTGTTTTTGGACGATTGAAAAAAGAAAACAAATCTGTCTTAATCCATATGTGGTTAAATGACATCTGTAGTGGTGAACACCTAATTACAGAAGCTGGTGCTGTATAAAGAGATGGGCTTTTTGTTTTCCTTACATAAGGATCATAAGGATCTACAGGTACAGTTATTGCATTTTAGGGGTTTATATAAAACTTGAATGGAGTCTCAAATTGGTGCCCTTGCACTAGACTATAGTACCAACTGTATTTTATTGGTTTTATTATTTTAAAAGAGGTATACAAGATGTATACAGCACAAGGCTGGCATCCTTGGCGATTACAGGTGTCCTAATATGTCTAAACAAATACTGATATAGTTTCACTATGTCTCCCACTATGTGCTCATGTGGGACTGCCTTTTGTCCAATATAAATGGTGGGTATTCAATACAGACTGCTTTTCTGTGACTTGCTTTCAATGGTTTTCTGTCTCGTCGCAAGACCAGTGAGGCTCTGAGGCAATCATGTCTGAAATCCACGGTTACCTGGCAACGTATCTGAAGGCATAATAGGTAGACATCCTGTACTGTATTCTAAAAGCTGTGTACCTTGAACGCCAAATAGAAAATGGAACAAATTGCAGCAAGTGTGTACTACACAGTAGTTATTGTAGTCTGTTAAACTGCAATTTTGCTGCATTACTTATAATGCAAGATCAAAATTAAGATATTGATTATGATCTAACTGGTTGTTATGTATTAACAAAGCATTCAAAACTACTGTTCAATTTTGAAGCGCTTTGCAAAGCTTAAGAATAGCATTGATTATTTTGGTGTTTGTAAAAGAACATCTTTAATCATCGCTAGTCATAGTTAGCTTCCTGGTGAGTATAATGTAAAGGTCAAAGATGATTTTGCATATTTGTCAAAAAACAAAAAACAAAAACAAAAAAACCAGAAGAGGCCAACTTTGGACTGCAAAAGAAAATAATGGGCTTTGCAATGTATATATGAATTATTAAGTGTTTCCTTTAAGCTTTGCCCCCTTTTTCTTTATATATATATATATATATATATATATATATATATATATATATATATATATATATATATATATATATATATATATATGAACCAGTGATTGGAAATCCTGGCCTGTGATTATTTAAAATCCCAGGATAGGAGGAAAAATAGACTGAACTATTGCCCTAACATCATTAAACCATCCGTCAATCAGTTTGTCATGTGATGGTTCACATCATTGTCAATCTCGCCCCTTTCCAAAGGAACGCCTTTCTCCCCTGCACTCTTCACAAGAGAAAATGGCTGAACACCGATTTTGTGAGTTAACAGAACATTTCTTACAAAACTACAAAAGATGCTCCAAACACTAAAACAGTGATTAAAACATGACTGTCACTTTTTTCAGACTTTCTGAAATTCAACTCAACGATGGAAACAAATCTGACGGGCAGGATATAAACTGGATTATGCAGCAGTCAGCAAACCAGACGGAGACGGAGAAAAACTTTGCTAACTATACGGTATGAACTTCAAAAACATTTTCTGCTATTTATTTACTTACATATGCTGTATTAGCTACACAGTAATCCATTGTGTATGCGCCTGCGGTGGGACCAGAGTAAGGGCATATATGTAAAAAGGTGGAATCCTGTTGAATCCTGTTTTAAATACCATTATAAACAACTGTAACAATTACTATAGTCACACACTTATTGTAGGGAGCTCCCCTAAATCCATTGTTTAGAAAGATACAGGGTATTAATGCTTTCCCTGTGGGTGCGAGCATTCACTGCTGAGTGACAGGCAGGAGATCGAGACAGAGGCTGAAGTTGATGCCCCTCGCAGGTGAACAGGATTTATTTACATATCAGCACAGTGAACAGCTCACGTGACACTACCAGCAATGGTTGCGCATGGAGCACAAACAACACAGTGTATGAAAACTTTGGTAGAATTTACAATCTCTGAACTAAGGGTGCAGTATCTGTCAGTAACAATCGGGTCAGTAATTTTCTATTATAGCCCTCCTCTCCAGTCCATATATATATATATATATATATATATATATATATATATATATATATATATATATATATATATATATATAATAATAAACAAAAGAGGGTGCAAAGCATTAAAGCAAACCCTTAGTATTTCTGTTCCATAAGAGGACAATCAATCAATCAGAAAGTATTTTAAGTTACAGTAATCCTTGGCTTTAAAAGCAGACATTTAAGAAAGAAGTGAATGAAGGTCAGAACTGAAGGGCAGTGACGGTCATCCCCTTCATTAATGGAGGACAACAGATTCTCCAACATGATTAATGACTAGTGTAAATATCATCTGAAGTGCTTTTGAAGCTAATTGTGCGCCTGGATGTGCTACAAGCATATTTCATTGTTAAAAGGCAATTACTTTTGAGTGCAAATAAAAACAATATTACAGACAGTCACTGGGGAATAAAAATGAGGACAGCAATATCTGTCGGATTATTCATGTGACAAATTAGAAAGTACAGGAACAAAGAAGAAAATTGTGTATGGTTTCTCCCACCTTCGACAATAGCAAAGCAGACATCGACACGAAACAAAAGAATACCATGCGACTCCAAATGAAACACATTAATAAAGGCATCCTTGAACCGTTCAGAAGGGCTCTGCTTGGAAACAAACAAGCAGCTTGCAACCCGCTTGCCTAATGTGCGTGCTCATTGAAAACCAAAACAAAGCAGCCAAACAGCAAGAAAAAAGGGGTTAAAATGAATCAAAAACAAATAAAGATTCAAACAAAGAAACTTAATGCAGCTACTCTTACTATCGCTGGCGATAGAAGTAGCATATTGTGCAATAACAATACGGCAGATTATAGAACGAGCAGAAATAAAAAGCAGCAGCAACTTCAAATATTGTTTTAACGCATGCTTATTGCAGCAATATCTAAAAAACTAAAAAGGAAAAAAAAAGGATTTTCACACATCGTCAAAACTGTAGCACATCATTGAATCCTTGTCAAATAGTGTACCTAATGGTCTTAGAAAATCATAAGTAATGGACACCAAATGCTAATATTAGGCTAATGTAAAAAGTGTAAATAATAATGACAATACAACCATGCTGGTGCTAGTGCTTCATCTTGGTGTGATGCATTATACAATTCTACAGTAAGAATAGTTTTAAAGACAGAATATGGATGACTTGTGGCAACGTAGCTTCATGGAGGGATGGCACTGAATCTCTTAAACTGAAACTTCTTTGCTGTGGAAGCTGGACTGTGATGACGTAGCTTACACGCAAGGATAAAATATAGAAAAGGGTAGTGAAGAGAAACTACTGAATTGTAATTTAGGGTCAAATTATGATCGAAAACTTTAGCTTTAATTTTTTTTACATTTTTTTAATGCCAACAAAAGCAAAAACAATGTACCAACCAGAAACATCTATGGGTCATGTATTCCACTCCAGTCAACAGAATAATTAACTAATACATTTACAGGGCCTGACTAATTTGTTGTTGAATGCTAGTTTTATTTTTTTAATGAACAGTGTGTTTTTTCTCATTTAAAACAATTAGGAGTTAATTGAGACTGGTGTAAATGCTGTGAAACTATGTCCTGTGCTGTAGGTTGGCATCAGAAGAACTCATTTCACAAAAGCCTGTTGTGGAACTTTCGTTAAAACAATAGCTTTATATACTGGAGAAATTCAAGAGTATAATAGGAAGATCAAATATGTTGATGTCACAGACAATTGTATACGAAAGCAATTAAAGTTTTCCAGACATTCCAAAAATGATGAACCTTTGGGACTGAAGAAAGACAAGTCTTCTGAAAACACATAATATAAAGAAAGACAAGACGTGTGCTAATAATCTGTAGCGCTGGCGCATTCCAGAACTCAACGCGGACTCATCCTGAGCGCAGGTACTGAAAAATGATTTGGAACACGTCACTGTTGATTTTCTGTGTTGATCCTGTTGCCTCAACACCGTACATAAGCAGCCTTTCAAAGCAGTGTGTTTGAGTCCCTGCTGCTCAACAATCAAACTCAACATTGAACAGCAGAGTGGAGTTCTGGAATGTGTCCTTACAGTATATGAATGAAACAATGACTAACAAACAAAGCAGAAACTTCATTTAAACTGTATTTAGAAATGTATTTAGATAGTTTGCACCCAATGTGAAATGTAAAAATATTTTTCCTTTAATTATGGTTCCCTGTTTCAGCCCTCTTTTCCTAACGTTCACTTTCGTTGAGAGATGGGACACACAACTTACATTACCCATTATTCATTGTAAACTGTGTTGGGTGTCTTTTTGATTAGTTAAAAGCAACCACTTCTAGCAGTTTTTTTTTTTTTTTAAGGTCACACCATAAATGAAGAAAAACAAAATTAAACACCAAACAGGTTGCTTTTAAAACTTAAAACATTTTGCTGCGAAACATCTGCAATTAGTCAACTGAAGTTTCCACTTTTAAAGGGAAATGATGTTTACTTTCCCTTTATGCGCTGGCACATGCTTTATATTCACGTTTAAATAAGTGCTGTGTACATTACAGATATTGAGAAAATGTATCTTCTTTTGTAACACATGAAACACTGACAGATACGCCTCGTCGAAACAATTCTATACATTTTTATTTTATTTTTTGTTTGTATTGCTACTGTGTGTACTAGAGAACTACTGAAATACAAATCATGGACAAAAGGTAAAAATAGGGCATGAAGTTCCGTACATTGTTGTTTGTCTTTTCTATTACAAATAAAACAACACATGCAGAGAGGAAAGGAAGCCAGTAAGAAAAGAAACACTGAAGCATTCGGGACTCAAGCATTCTATCTGTGCATGCCAACAGGTCCTTGAAGGTAATTTGTTACAAAAAAAAAAGGAAAAGAAATAATAATAAAAAATAAGAGTGAGAAGTGCCCATTCCTAAGGACTTACTCAGAGTCTTTGTTCCATACCCGTCGTCACCTATTCCAGGAATGTCCTACACAGCCGTCCCCAAAGAGAGCAATGAGAGAGAAGAGGAATAACCGCAGAAGAGGAAGGAAGAAGTCAGTGGAGTTCAACTGGATACTACCATGACAGACGCTGCACACTGAGCAACCTGGGGCCCCACTTCATTCAGCAGTGGAAAAAATAAACCCTGCTTCTGCTCGAGATTCAGTTTGAAATGTACCGAGGTTGTGATATATTTTGAGAGAGAGAGAGAGAGAGAGGAAAAAAAAATCTTTTAAATATTTAGCAAATACACTATGTTTAAAAAAAAAAAAAAAACAATAATCACTCCTCATAATTACGTTACCGAGTCCAGATCAGAATTTATTTCTTACAACACTAGAATGGGTCCCAGAGTGCATTCAGACATTGGTCACAGTAGTACTACAGTACCTGGCCTGCCTGTCTAGATGTAGGTGTCAGTGCCACACCTGGTGGCGTTTTTGTGTGCGTCTCTCGACCACTGTTTGTGTGTGTGTGTGTGTGTGCGTGAAGGTGACACAACCCTTGAAGGTTTACTTACGTTCGGGTTCACTGGTTTCCTGTTCACTCTGCTCCTTGTTCTTGTAGAATGGGAATTTTCGTGAAAAGATGAAGTTCTTTTTACCCTTGTCATTGAATGACTGTGAAGGAGAGAAGGAATGGGGCAAACAGGGACGTCTAATTGTTGTCACACTCATGCTGACGAAACAACTAGTTGTAAAAGTAGAAGGAGCGGCAGTGTCATTTGTTTCACTTTCTCTAACACTAATATGTTTTCTAGCTAGGTTTTGTTTTAATAACTTGACAAATTGAGCTAACATTTTGCTTGTGCTGTATGCCAATATTCATTTTGTACCAAGTATCTCCTTTTGGATATAAACAATTGTAAAAGTAAATACATTTTCAAGTGCAGCACTTGATAATATTGGTCACAAAATAGTTTCGAGTTGTGTGATTTTACAGTGAATGTGAAACCAATTCTAAAGATTTTCAGAATGACAAGCACAGAGGGTCTTGTTTAATCAGTGTGCTTTGTGATTCATTTTTCAATGTTGCTGTTTGGCATTGAAGCTCCTGCGACATTTACATCTGAAGCATACTTGGAACACTGGTAACAAAAGAAAAAAAAATACATACAAAATTACTTAATGAAGGTATAGGCGCATTTCCAAATTAAATACATGTTTAAATTATGCCATGCAATGATACAAAATAAAAAAAGACAAATTAAAAAAAAAAAAAAAAAATCATGCTATGCTGAAACAAATATTGGAAATATACAAATGGAAATCAAATGGAATTTGTTTTTGTACCAGTTAAGAATCATGCAGGATACATGTAACATGGAATCCACTGGGATGTAAAATGAAAATAATATCTTGTAATGTTATGTACAGTTTGTCGTGTAAGTGGGGGGCTTTATGGCATGTTTGTCAAAAAAGTAAAAATGTAATACACTGGCAATCTTTGTTATGATTTCACTGTAATGCATTTGAGAATGAAAGATATGAGGCATATATTCACTTCAAGGTCAGTTTCTCTAGTTCTATTGAACTCTATATACTGAACAAGACAGCACTCAGAAACAACTCGATAGCTCAACACCCCTTAACCCCTTACACCCCGTAATGCGTCTGAATTAGACTTCAGCATGTTGTTCACTCTCAAATGAAAGTCAAACAAGCAGGTTGGCATTCTGATATGGACGATGTCAGGATGAAACACCTTGTCCTCCTGGTGATTTTGAATAAGTTTGAATTTGGATTTATAATTACTTCCAATCCCCAATATTGTAGCTGCTTTACTTAGTGGCAAAACAAGGGCATTCATTTTTAAAGACAGCAAATAACCAGTCAGTCACCAAACTTCTGAAATAGCTATTAAACTGTTTATATAACAGAAAAGGCACAGGTGCCATTGTGCCTCCAATGTGGAGGCAGCATTATATTTTAAGCTGTAGACCATTTGGAGCCAAGATGTAAATAAGGGTGCAGCTACCCACACTTCTCTAATCAGGAAAGGATTCTTCTTGTCCAAAACTAAAGTGTTCTTGTTATCAGGATGCATTTGCAGCCTACTTTATAAGGCAGATCAACCTTCAATCAAAATGTGATCACACAATGAATTGTGCTCGGCTTCTTCGACAAGTTCATAAATGGAGGTTATAACACCAGCTCACTAATTTCACTCCCAATGCTTGTCCTCCTTTAAAAATCAACAATTTATGCCACTACTTTACCAGTTCTGGTTAAAATTAGATTCTGAAATGTTGTCACCATAGCAAAATCTGACCCAACGTACTCAACCCTTGCGCATTGAGCGAGCTTAGTGAGAGTAACTATGGAGACCAAGGACTTCATTAAAAAGCTGGCTTGCCTTGATTTATTTTCATTACAGTGTAGAGAGAACAGTCTTGAATGATCAATGCCAGACAGCAGCACTTGAGATTGTATTGAATGGTGCCAAATAATACTGCATTTCAAACAAGAGTGAACTGAAATAATGAAATAGTTTGGGATAACATAACCATATATACATTGTAACCCTCTCGTTTTGGAGTTTAACTTAAGCAGTGTTTAAACGGAAGGTCCCTTCAGTGTATTTCAGGGAGATGCATATGTTTTAGATCAATTTAATAGCCCACATTAAATGTTACACAAAACATACGGAATTAGGAAGATCACTAAAATTCCAAGCGTGTGCTGTCAATATCACCAGAGGAAAGATGTTACCTAGTGATAGTAAAACTCTACACACCATGAAAGACTTCCCACAGCCTTACTGCTTAGCCATTACTGTAATTGGATTGTCGACTGTGCGACACATTGATATGCATGCATGACTTTAATAATCAATTTGCATCAATAATTACAAGGCTTTTAATAGCATATATTTTTCAACCAGCAACTACATGCAAATGGGAGGCACAGCTAGGAGACAAAGCATGTCAATGAAACGGATCCCTTTAGTTTTAAATCCATGGAAAAGTCTTAGGTGTATTAAAAAGATACATGGTCTACAAGTCGTCACCACAGACAGCTGCACATAAAATAATAATCATACATTTACATTTACAGTACATTACATTTACTGTACATTATTTATTACTCAACATGCTTCAACATCTGACATATTATATAAGAGTACTTGTCAATCACGAAAAGTTCCAACTAAGTTGTCCTTGTATACTGTGTCAGATTAAAGTGTTAAATTATATATAACTTATATCAGTCCACGTAACATCCCATGGTAAAGTTTCAAATGAACAAAGACTATCTTAATGGGGTGTGAAACCTTACCCTGGACTTGAACGCCACCCAGATCTGGTGTAACTGGGTAAGACTCTCAAGTAAAAATTGCTTGCATTGGTTAATAAACATTTAGACATAGATCAGGAATTTTAAAACACTTAAACACAGTTTAGCCAAAAACAAAAACCCGGCTGGCAGTTTGAGTAGGACAGAAAGGAGACTTCAGTAATCATTCTGACTGCACTGTGGAAAAATTCACGAGTTTGCTGTCAAAATGTACAGAATTTCTTGTTATCTTACATCTAATCTTGTACATAGCTATAGTTATAGTAGGCTCTCTAGGTCATGGGGGGCCAGGTCAGATGTCGGATTGAGTTTTCTAATATTTTTCTTGAGTTCTGAATAAACACTCAAAGGTAATGGTAACCTTTAAAAGCAGGGCAGCTTTAATATTTAATGCAAACCAAATCTGAACCTATACATTTACCTTTGTGACTTTGAATAGCTTTTATTTTTTAATAAAAAAATGACACGAACCTCAGCAGATTGGATTAATTTGTCTTGGTAGATAAGGTCTGAAAAGAGGGGGAAACCAAGGTAGGGGCTACTGAGCAAAATCGTATTTTACCTTCAGATTCCTATATAATACTTTTTGTGTGTATGTATTTTATAGTGTTAGATACTTCTGGGATGAACTTGGAACTTTAGCCCTATAATAAACCCTGTATCCAAAATGTATTTGTAAAAAAATGAGACAAACACTCTGTCTTACAGTAGAATGTCTTTTATTTATTTCAGATAACAGATTGGTATCTGCAATCCACCCTGATGGTGGAAGTTACCAATTGACCCAGGTGGAGGTGTTACACCTCAGTGTGCAAAACAAACAAGCAGAAAGAACTGTTACTTAGTTATACTGGATGGGAAATATTGGAACTATGCGAAGTCATTTATAAGTAGGAACTATATTATAAAAAAAAAAAAAAAAAAAAAAACACCTTGCATTTTGGTTACCCATGGCCTTTGTGTAACTTGTGGTTCAAGGCTTGTCAGTTGTGACTGGCCACTTCCACTAGAAAGTGGACTACCATCAGAAGCCATTTCACAAAGACACCCGACCAGGCATCAGATATGAAGTACAGGTATTATTCATCTATGACTCAAACCTAACAATTAGCTAGTTATTTATTTAACACGTTTTTTTTTTTTTTTTTTTTTTTTTTTTTTTTTTTTTTTAAGCGTACAAATCTTTTTAAAGCATTCTCAATTAAGCAGAATTCACAGCATTTTCAGTCCTTGGTAAAGACGTCAGTTTTGCTCTTGTTTTATTAATGAGATCTCTGATTAACACAGAGAACAAGCTTCCGCTGTGAAAGATCCTGTTTCTGACACATTTCCCCTGATAATTTGGAGTGGGGATTAATTCACATTTTTAAAGCTAGCCTGTCAGTATGCAAATATTAACAAGGAGTGAGTAGAGTGTGATTGCATGCTTGAATCTATTTCCCTTGTATTGGTCTGCCTTTCTGTCTATCTGATTGAATGTCTGCCAGTCGGTCTGTCTGTCTACGTAGAGTAAATATTAAATTGAACTAGCCCTGTGTTGGAACAATATACAAGGTAACACTACATGTCAGTATATCCTGAGCAGCCTGTCACTAATCTGTATGCCAAGCTTGAATAAATATTCATATTGACATATTGAAATTTTCTTTAATAAACAAATCGCCATCTGCAGTATGTGCTTCTTAGGAGTGACGCGTTGCACATTACTGCTTCAGAGCTCATCGACTCTCAGCAGACCTGCTTGCATTGCAGATACAGAGTGAGATTTGAAACTAAATACTCTGGACTTAAGCAGGTGGATAATCAGCATATTCACATGCTGACAGGAAATGTTACTCTCAATCAAAACATTTCAAACAGCGAAATGTCACTTTTCATTACCGGTACAAAAAAAACTATGATTTAAACAACCCATGATATTTCTGCCCATAGTCTTCAGTTTTAAAGGCATCGTCTTCAATATGAAAGAGGGCCTTTGATATGCTACAAAGAGTATTGTATTTCAACTGAAATTTGCATTTGATAAAAATCAACCCAGGGCTAACACAAACAAGATGTGCGACTTTTTTGTAAGAATCTAGGTTTAATATTTAATTTGGAGCTGGTTGTTCTGACATTTCTGCTACTAACTTTGGGTGTCTTCAACAGCCAGTGGAGGGTCAAAAAGGTGTGTCTGGCGCAACAGTGGTGCATGGATACAGCTAGAGTATACAGTATTGTACCTATACCGACAGGGACATACAATCTGTGTATGTGTGTATGTATCTCTCAAAATGAAAACATTACAAAGTTAGTATCGGGTATGGCCTCCCTGAGCATTAATACAATCCTGGCAGCGTTGACGCATAGATCTGATCAGCCTCTGGATAGACTGCTGTGGGATCTTCCGCCACTCTTCCTGTGCGGCTGTAGCCAGCTGGTGAAGGTTGGCTGGTCGCGGTTGTCTCCTGTGGATGGTACTGCCGATATTGGTCCCACAGATGTTCTATTGGACTCGGGTAAGGAGAAAAAGCTGGCCATGGCAAGACCTCGACATTGTTTTCTTGAAGTCGTGCAATCGTAATCCTAGCACTGTGTGGTCTTGCATTGTCCTGCTGGAAAATCGACACTGTTGTCTCTTTGTCAATGTATTGCTGAGCAGTAAGGATGCCCACAATCTGCACCAAAGGCGTTCTTGAGATAAGGAGATTCTGCCCACATCAACACGCTTCCACCGCCTCACCAGTTGGCTTGAACAACATAACAGTCAATATAATGCTCACCTACCACATGGTGGGCCGGTCTGGTGACCCTCTGCCTTCCAGGACGTGGCCTTTCCCACACATAGCTGGTTTCTTGGTTTCTCTGGACTAGTCTGCTGATTGTTGAAGCAGAACCTCTCATTCTCCGGGCACCTTCTCTCACAGACAGGCTGCCTTCAATCATGCCGATAGCAACCAGGCGATCTTCACTACTCAAGTGGGGCATGGTCGTATCTTTCCCTGTTCTTGTGTTAATTAAAGTCTTTTCAAATCGCTATTTATACAGATTCTTAACCATCTCATTTTGGCCATTTTAACTCGATTCAAATACTAAACATTGAGAAAATGGGATTTTTAAGAAATCACACGACTTGAGCTCAGTATTTTGTTATCCCAAGGAACAATACTACTCAAACAATCAACAAACCTGTTCACTATTTAAAATGGATATAACATTGTGTATGTGCCCAATGAGCTATTGATGTAAAACATTGCGCTGAGATTTGACGATAAACTGTAATGTATAATCAAGATAATGCTGTCAGGTTGTACAGTTAAAATAACAACATTTAAGACAGTATTTTCAAATCCCAGCAAACTATTTTTTTCATCCCACAAAGCCATTTCAATTTTTGCTTGTTCACACATCACAGATCATATAAATCACTGAAAACAAACAAACAAACAAACACACATGCTGCCTGTGCCTCATCATCGATCCCTGGAGACCACTGGCATTTAATCACCTCTCGCAGTGGTGTCTCAACTTGTCTGCTGATTATGTGCCATTTAGAATAATAAAACCCCACAAAAAAAACAGTGATGGCTTATACTATACATGCATGCTTTGAATCCCAGCTGAGTCAAGTTATTACTGCTGTTTTGGAAGCTGTCTCATTTAATCTGCGATTATAAACCTCTAGTATGCACTTTTTAAAACAGGTACTTACCCCTTTGGAGTCAATCACACCTGGCTTGGCATTGAACTTCACAGTCTTCAGGCGTGCTCTTTCTTTCCTTTCCACCCTGCGTTGGGCAAAAAAAATAGTCACACACTGTAGTAAAACAAACCCTTGTTAACTTCTGACAGGAACCCCCTACCCTGATGTAATTCTATCCAATTCCCTATGTCTGCTTGTAAAGTTGCTATGAAGAGATCTTATGAATGTTTAACGCAGTACAGAGTATGATGCAGTACATGCAGCTGTTTCAAAATAAAGCATTGGTCAAAAAAGAAAAAAGAACAGGGGATCGTTGCATATTAAACTGACTTAAAGAACGCAAAGGGATTTATTGTTCTTGCCTACCGCTAGAAGATTATGAAACACTTTTTTTTTTAAATAAAGATTAACAAGGCTTAAATTTGGATCGCAAAGAAATACTATAATATGAGTGGAGTCCCTTGAGCACTGTGTATTAACCTTCATCAGAAAGAGTAAGCCATGAGTGGAGTCCCTTGAGCACTGTATATTAACCTTCGTCAGGTCAGGTCACTGCACATGAAGGAGATGTACAGCACACATGTTTTGCAGCTCCAGAATCAGACACACAGAAATGTATGAATACAGTATTTATGTGGTAGTCTGGCTAACTCAGGTACACTTGAAACGTGACTTGGCAACATGCAATAGCTTTCGTTCTATGGGCGAAGCATCGCAAGTTTGAGCTGAGATTTAAGATAGGTAGCACAGATGACTGTTTTGACAGATGGCAGAATACCAAGTCAAACTATTGTTTTATATAAACTGCATATTTTCAACATTCAATTCACATTATATATTATACATAATAATCCAGTCATGGGCCAGAAAAGCATTTTGCTTCTGGGTAGCTCCAGCATACTAACTGTGCAATACAAAAAAAAACACATTACCGGAAACACTAACGACTTTTACTAATTGTCAGAATGACAATAAATAAATAAATAAATAAACTAATAATTGGTTCTATTTCAAACTGTTAAATTAACAACTTCACCAACATTTTCCCCAGAAATGGGTAGTAATCTACATACAGTGTATACCGTACCTTTCTTTATACATGCAGAAAACAATCTTCACACACCTCATTTAGCCTACAAAATAATATATTTCTTAATTCAATGATGTAGTTATGGGACTGTAGTTTTTGCTGAAGGAAAATGACTTCAACAGAATCTGCCTTGGTTTTGTATTTTACCGTCTTTTGCTGGGTATGACTCCCATTTCGTCGCTGTCTCCCTCTGGCGTGACTCTCCTCGCTTGCCACCACTCATCATCGGAGGCATTGATGACGTGGAGAATATCTCCATACTTGAAGCTGAGGCCTTGGCTTGGGAGACCGCTGTCCTTCACTTTGTCATAGTCAAATAGCGCTCTGAAAAAATGTCAAAACACCATTGAGTCAGCTTTCGTTTCCTAATTACACCTCTTTATGTTTTCATAACAAAAAAAAAAAAAAAAAAAAATATATATATATATATATATATATATATATATATATATATATATATATATAGAGAGAGAGAGAGAGAGAGAGAGAGAGAGAGAGAGAGAGAGAGAGAGAGAGAGAGAGAGAGAGAGAGAGAGAGAGAGAGAGAGAGAGAGAGAGAGAGAGAGAGAGAGAGAGCTAGAGTATTAAACTAGGCATTATTAAAATGTATTTTAATTTGCAGTATACTGTGGTGTGTGAGGTGCTCACAAGCACACAGTACCTCAAATTGCTCTGCGGTAACTTCATTGCCAGGTTGGTGGGTGGGCTGATTTCTGCTGAACAATCACTTTTTGCTGTTAGACTCCAGCTTGTAAAATGCAGCTCTGCTGGTCTAAGTGAAATCACATCTCTGCTGACAGCAACCCATATTACAAAACCACACACCATAATAGGCTTTAATTGGGGGTATGTATCTAATTATACAATCTATTACCAAGCTTTTTCATGGCACAGTTGTTTTGTAAGCTGACTTTAATGGGCTTGCACTGCAGGTGACACATGTCACCTGTTCAATTGCATCTTTTGAGTGACTGCATTAAGTGGCAAAAAACATGCCCCAGCAGCCATCGAACATTTGTGCTTCAGGCAAGGAAAAAGAGGGTAACGATATTGCAGCTATAGAGAGGATGAACACGCAAGTAAAAAGTATGTTCCTGAACTAATTGGTAAAAAGTGTCAGGAAGTTTGCCTCCTTGCTCCATGCCCTACACTTCTGCACATGCAAAACATAGATTTGATTTGGTTTTATTTGCATTGGTTTGGGAGCGCTTACTCCTTTCGGGGAAAGAGTCAAGATCCTGAGCATTATAGCCAATCAGGCTCACCCTGCAATGCCTCACTGTTTTAACTTGAGGGACGAGGTGTGTTTCAGGATGAAAATGTAACTTCATCTTTCCCAGGAGGAAGATGAGCAAGAATCCTCACACCTGCCACGGGCAGCACAGTCCCACAGATATACCGGTAAATCCAACTGAGCATATGTGGGATGCGCTGAGGTGTAATTTGGCTTTGGCTGTGTGTGTGTGTGTGTGTGTGTGTGTGTGTTGATGGTGGCCTGATTCTGTGCAATATTACCTTAAAAGTGATAAAAAGGGTACATACAAAGGTACTTATATTATCAAATGAATAGCAGAGTTGCACAAACACCAGAGTCTGATCTCGCAAGCATTTGATGTTTCCCAGTATCCATGGAAACAAAGTAAGAGATTGCAAGCTCCGACTCCCTTGTGGCAACAATACTAGCAGCAGCCAGATTCCCGACATCCGAGACTTGGAATAATAAGATACCTGCATACTGTATATCATTTTAGAATAAATAACCAGAATAATCTGTATGTGAACTACTGGAAGCTGATAAATGGGGTAAAAGGGAAAACCAAATGGAATTCAAGTTTTAATTCCACATTGAATTCCAAATTAGCAGTTGATTTGCACAAGGCTGTCTGACTGTATTAGATGGATGCCAGCAGGCATTTATACCGAGAGGAAAATACAATGACATCACACATATCATTACTCCATCAATTGTAATTTATGCCCACTTGACAAAGCATAGCAATTACCAGTTTAACGGCTTTTTGTTTCACAAACAACCTCAACGGACCTGATAACATTATTATGTTTTTGCAGTAGTATGGAGTACTACATGGGGCCTGCCTCTTAAAAAATAGATCTCTTTCTTTTTTGCTATCTAAACAGTAACTGAAAAAGAA
Organism: Polyodon spathula; assembly: GCF_017654505.1. Classification (NCBI taxonomy): domain Eukaryota; kingdom Metazoa; phylum Chordata; class Actinopteri; order Acipenseriformes; family Polyodontidae; genus Polyodon; species Polyodon spathula. Next base: position 7,382,100 of record NC_054542.1, read on the forward strand.
ATGGCACTGTACCAGCATGTTCACTTACATTATTCAAAGAAATTTACAGAGCATCTGACAAAACGTAAAGACAAACCTCGTGCTCAAGCAGACCTTTTGACTTTCGCTGATCACACTTCAACCTCATTTTAAATTTATTTAACAACAGAAAATGCCAGAATCATGTTGAATGAAGTGATCTAATTTTTAAAATGTCATTTGAGCAAAGGTTTATACAAGACTAAGCAGGCTTACATCAACCTCCAAATCCCTCCCATTTTGACTCGAGACTTCTTTAGCCCCCGGTTCACATATTACTTTATTTACATTAAAATGGGAATCAGTCCTTTTTAAGCATTAAAAATATTACTCATGCTAATATACCACATGCCTACGACACCCCAAATGCTGTGCCACTAAAAAAAAAAAAAGCTACGTGGTTGCTCTAAAACGATCAGCATACATAATTTGTACTCAAAACCCTCCCGTTCTTCAACTACCTCTCTCTTGTCACTCACAGTCTCTCTCTTCTTCAGGGTATTGTGTAATCTGCAGCTCTGAGGTCTAGGCTGAGATAGTATGTATGTAACTCTGCTGTTAACTGTGTCTGTGCTGTAGATAATGAGCAGCCTTTAAGAAGAATTCTACAATTGTGTTTTCTTATTAAAAGGACCCCTCTATCCCTTTCCCTAATGAAGCCTATGAGATGCATCACTTGTTTGAACAAGACAATTCAAGCACTTTCAGTTCTTCTTACCCACGCATCTATCTCTCACTGCCACACACAGAGTCCAGGAGTGGCACGTGTATTTCTTCTGGAAATCAACCAGCTTGTCTATTTCTTCCACCCACACGGTTTCAGCAAAGAACTGCAGCATTTAGCAGTATGCGGTTGTTTTAAAGGGCTCAATGCTTGTCAAAATACATCTCTGGTTCTAGGTTTGTTTGTAGATACTAAGTAAAAATGGTATTATTCTTTTTCAATATGCAGAACAGGTTGTGTATCTCTAAATTACATTATGGAGGATTTCAGCGATATACTGTAACTTCAAAATCAAACTCACTGCATACAACTTCTAATTTCAGTCTTACTGGAATCAAAGAAGACATTGAAAAATGAGCATTAGACAAATCAAATTATAATGGTTCATGGACTGCAGAATAACAAGATAACAGTGCACATCAACACATATTTAACAAGGCAAAAGCTACAGAACAGAACATGTGCATCTCACTTCTTTCAATGTGCCCTTTGCAAAAAACTTCTGGGATGGGTGCAAAATGTCATGAAAACCCTCAAGAGATGTTCTTATGGATTGAAAACCATTTTTCAGAGCCCATACTGTATGTTAGTTTCAAGTTATAGCACAAAGAAGTGAAACCTTGAGCTTTTGCAAATCGACTCGTTTTCTCTTCTCAGCCATGATGATAACTCGCAAACGACAGACGAGGCATACAATTAAGTGATTGTGTAATAATTTAATCACTGCACTGCACTATGCCAACCTGTCTTGCTCTGAAAAGCGACCTCCATCATTAATAATACTGTATCCCAATTTTCTATAGATGTTTGCAAATCCGACTTGTTCACCTATCTGCCTATACCCCAGTCCACAGGGGGTCGGATATGCAAAGTTGTACTGTAATTCAATGCTTTTTAAAGCCTTTTTACTCAACTATCATTTTAATAGCAAGCTGCACAACACATATAGACTAGTGGAAAAAAAGATGATAAATTGGTCTTGGCATATTTTTCACAGAGCATTATAAACTTTTCCAAATAACACCAGCATCTTCATGAAAAAAAGGATATAGACTGTAATAAAACATGCAAGGGGAAGTTAAACTTTATTTAGAAGCAATAAGATAAGCAGAAACAATGATACTGTAAAACAATTGTGCCAAACACCCAATTATTGTAATCTAATCTCTCAGTAAATTGTTGACAGTTCCGCCAGTGTTCATATGAAAGCATGCCTAATATCACTCAATCAGGCTATCCTAGATCAAATTATTTTCAGCCAAAATAACAATGTGTTGCATTCCTTGTACAAAATTAACTTTCACACACACAAACACAATATTTATTTTAAAGACGCACATATTCATATGCTGTATCTTCATACTGGCCGAGGGGCTACCTTTTAGGTGCTGTCTGGTGTGTTGGGTGTATGTAAAGCCTGTTACATCAAAGGCTAAGTGTGAGAGCTCTTAAAATAATAAGTGGCAGCCACTGCAACATGTATTAAGATTTTATAAGTAATGTTGCTACAAAATAAAAATAATTTAAAAAAACTGTCTCCTAATCCAAAAGGAATACATTGTACGTTGCAGTTCACTCAACAGGGAGGCAGACTGAAGTCCTGAGAATGCATCTGTATGGATGACTGGGCACAAAACATGCAGTATACAGGAAGTCAAATCAGCCATTTTACAAGCATGGCAAAGCATGTTTAAGGAAACACTCAGACTTGAGGGAGATGCAAAAACCACAGTAGGTGTTTGCACAAAGTCATCACACATACTGTCTCGCCCCCTTTGGCTAACTCATATACATCTCATGGAGTCTGCTGGGTGCTTTTCTATAATAAATCTGTATATATTACTCAATGCTAGTTAAACAGCTCAGCTGGGCTTCATTGACAGCCTTTAGCTGGTATCTGCTGTGTCAGGTACTTGCGGTGACCTTCCGCAATCTTCAGCTGATGGGCACTGAACAGCCATAAGCTCCTGTTTACTTATAGACAGGATGGTATGCCAGTACAATAAAAAAAAAAAGTTCTAGGGACTTTTTCCATTTAAATTGAGAAGTAAATATTGAATAATAAATATAGAATTTATGACCAAAATTTACTTTTTGAAAATGCTATTCCAGCGATAACTACTGTATTTAACACCAATAATAATAATAATAATAATAATAATAATAATAATAATAATAATAATAATAATAATAATAATTCAGACATTCTATTGAAATGCAATCTAATGCAATGCTTTGAAATGAGACATTGGATGCATTACTGACAGTATCTTCCCCATTTTAAGATATACTGTAACTGATATAATAACTTACATGATGAATCCGTTTACTGCACAACTCTTGATAAATCTCCAAAGATAAACACATCGACATTCCCTTTCTTTCTGGTTACTAAAGGGGGGGGGTTAAACAGCTACAGTTTGCTCTGAAAACACAGACTCATATCAAATAAAAAAAAAAAACTTGACCCAGATTTTGGAAACTAATAAGAGGAGAACACTAAACACTGCAGGTAAGATTGCATTGTCTTTAAATTACTAAGCCTTCTGGCTTACAGAAAAAATCTTCTACTGTACAAATGAAAAAAGTAAGTCACATCTCTGTCATTTCTGGACTATTAGGCCACTCAACCTAGATTAAGGTCCCCCAAGATGTGCCATTTAAGGGGATTGAACGGGAGGCCCTGAAAAGCAAACTTAACTCAGAAGACTCAGGGGTCATAGACAGGTAAACTGGGTACTCAGAGGAAAGAGCAAGCCAAGCCATTTCCAAAAGTTCAGATGAAAATATTATCCAATATTATCCATTAAACAAGCAAACAGAAAATATACTGAGGGCCATTTTTGATGCCTATTGAATCCTGACTATTTTAATGTTCTGGCTGTTTGATAAGTATGTGAGTGAGGATTTGCTGAGGAGCGACATGAATAAACAAATAAATCTATAAAAAAACTGTTCTGGAGATAAAGGTTAGACTACTTTTCTAGTCCTCAGTCAATGACATCATCCCCTTCATCAGACACTTCAATAAATCAAACAATTACAGTACCTTCTAACATGCTGGCCCTGAACACAGTTACAGGATGTCCTAATTAATAGAAGGGAAAATCCCAAGCTAGTACCACGGCACTCATAAATTACAACTCCACTTCTGGAGTTAGGAATCATTTTTCAAACTGACATTAACGGTTAGTTTAAAAAAAAAAAAAAAAAAAAATAGTGCAGTAAGATTCTCATATCACTTCACAAAGCTAAGCATGGGGCTCCTTTGATCTGGAGAGGCTTTAGCATGCAACAGAAAGAGGCTTGTGTCTCAAAGAAAAATGAAAAGGAAGACAAACAGGCAGGCAGGCACCTTTCACAAAGAGCCATTCCTCAAATGCCACACCAGCACAGAATATACTGTATTACATTATTATTATTATTATTATTATTATTATTATTATTATTATTATTATTATTATTATTATTTATTATTATTATATTTTTTTTTCATTTAAGGCTGAGATTTAGGCAGGACATTTTGGCGCCGGACTGAACAGAATGTATTTCTCCTGCAAATGATGTAGTGATTCCGTCTTAAAATATACATGGATGAATAATATTACTAAAAATCCGGAAGATTTTTTTTTTTTTTAATGTCTTCAAACCACACACAGGTAACACTCACTGACACTGAGAGTACCATTTCAACACATTCTTGTAACAGCAAGACCAAAGACACCTGCTGTTCATTACTCACAGCTCCCAAAGTGTTTGGTTTTTGATCTTTGTAGTTGTAGGTTAGGAAAAGTGCTGCTTTTCTCAAAACAAACAAACAAACAAAAAAAAAACACAAGCAAAAGGAGCAGACAACTTACAGATGGCATGTTAATATATTGTTTAAATGAGCAGATGTATATTTGAGAGATTTTTTCATCCTTATTATTTCACGAGGAGCTGGCGACAAAGACAGGACCATCTTACGGGAAGACGGTCTGTTTGTTCAGCTGTGGCATACAATAAAATATTAATGGATTCCCAGCTTGACCGTCCAAGCAGCAGAATGATGACTGCCTTTAGCTGTGCTTGACCTAGCGTTTATCTGATGGAAAAATCACTACTTTTTCTCTGCAGGACTTGCTGGTCTTGAGGGCTCCAACTTTCCCTGCAGAGTTGTTCAGAGTGGCAGCATTACTTCCAGACTGCTGGATGCAAGTCAAGTTTGTTTGTAAAACAAGATTTTGTCTGGGGTTGTAGAAGAGAGGATGTTAGAGTATATTGTATGTGCATTGCAATTGCCTGTCAGCTTAAAAGAAAAAAAAAAAAGATTAGAATGGCACTTTAGCCAAATACTTGTGTGTCTTGATGTTTTGTACAATTGACTAAACCACATTATTTTTAGAGTGTAAATCACTTTACTCATCACTGTCCTGTGTACTATTCATTAGGGTGCTCCAGTTTAACAAAAATAAGAGATTATTGTTCTTAAACAAATGTGCACACTGAACAGTTAAGTGTAAACACTACAGTACATGTGGGTACACTTGCAGAACGCACCAGTATTTTCTTTCCCCTGAAACAGTAACGGTTTGCAATATTAGATCTCAGATAGGGGAGGCTGTTAAATAATATATATATATATATATATATATATAGTCAGGATTTTTCTGTTGCTCTACCAAGCCTTTAAAAATTATTAACAAATATTAGCCCATGGCAGACCACTCCACTCTGTCAGTTTTTAAAAATGTCTTTTTTTAATAAATGCTTTCTTGGACCCCCCTCTCCCCGGTCTGCAGTGACCCAGAAACAAACTTTATTGAGCTGATCTGTGGGCATGTTGGATTGTCACTGCTTCGGGAGAGTATTATGGGAAACATGCATTAACGTTACAAAAGGCTGTATTGGCTGGATTCATCACACCCACAAAAAATCTGCAGACAGCAGCTATAGGACAGGTTTTAACTGGCAGGTGAAGCAGCAAGGTTCTTAGAATGGGAATGGATGTGTAATAATCATAAGTGACAGTCCTGTAAGATCTTGAAGATCAGCATTTGAAAAGAAAGTCATTTTTTTCCATAGGCATAAAAATAATAATAAATATAGCAAATAATGTTTTGGGTTTTTTTTTCTTTTTGTAGTTCTGTCCCAAATCTTTGTTCCAGGCACTGGAGTATTAGGTTTACATTGAAAGCATATTATATATATAAAAAAAAGACAATACAGAACATTTTAACAAATTTCTTTTTTAAAACATTTTTTTTTATCGTTGCTTGTCCATAATTATCTTTTTCTGCAGATATCCAATGTCAGTCTTTTCATGCCAATTGATTTTTAAGATCTCTATACACAAAGAAATCAAATTGTGTTTACTAAGAGATTCTAAGAACTCTTCGATTGTATCTTTGGTTTCCATAAAGACATGGCGTATTGTCTTACTACCTTAAAGAGTGTGGGGGGGGGGGGGGGGGGGGGGGGGGGGGGGGGGGGGGATTACTCTCGATCAGCAAGACAAGATTTAGGAAGAAACGACATTTGATTTCAATGTCATGCTTATTCACTTTTTGCAAGGTCATGAGACTGCATCCTTCTTATTCTTTAAATGCCTTTGTCATAGATACTGCCAAATAAAAACACATTTGAAAAACAATGGGTTTATTAAATATGTAGATAAACCATACTGATCTGACTTGTAGCAAAGCGTTCTCGTGAAAGTGGAAATGAACAGATGCATGTGGGAAGTATTTTTATTGTTGCTATGGTAACTATGTGACATTGATGCTGACGATGCCATTAAGGTGGTTTTGAATAGAAACCAGAGGAAATGTACCGTAATTGCTATTTAGTGTTAAGATATACTTTAATAAGAATTGTGCAAGCTTTTATGAATTTATATGCTGATTGCACAACACCAGGACAAGCCAAGCTTGATAATTGCAAACCAAGCTGTTGTAAAAAATTGTGATTTACTGTAGAGTTTTTTCCCTCACTTTTTTTTTCCTTCCACACCTACAGAAATCAACCAGAGTTCTTAACAACTGCCAGGCTACTCAGAAAGCCTGGCCAACACTCTCTTTTCTGAAAGCTCACAGTGACCTTTATTGAAAATGCAGAAATAATGACTACCATGGAGTACAATCTTCCAATGTGTGAGTCAATGTTAAAGGTACATTGTAATATAATTATTATTAACAATAATAATAATAATAATAATAATAATAATAAATAATAATAATAATAATAATAATAATAAAGTGGTGTTTGTGTCATGTTTTGGGTAAAATACTTAATCTACTTTACAATCAATCATTCACCATGATCTCAAATGATAATTTAAAACTAGTTAAATAAGTACTGTACGCTAGTACCAATCATCCATAACATACATCCGTAAACACTGAATTAGAACTATTTACATGTAAACGAAGATCACCATTACCTACGTCCACCTTGTGTCCAGTACATGTGGGACCTGTGTACAGCATCTGTGGCTGGACAGAAGGACAGGCTCCTCCTTATATCCCCAATATGATGATACTCTTAATACCTTGTGGTAGAGAATCTCCTCTTCAAGTTTCAACACAATCTACACTGGATATGTACAGATGGATGCCTCCTTATCCGTTGTTTACTTCCTCAGTGGGGAATAATACCTACCCTAGGTAACTAGAATAGAAATAAATATCCAGACATGTGTGAATAAATCTATTCTATACCCAGTGATAAAACCCAAGGCATGTCCAATGGACCGGAGATTTCAACACACAGATTTTCCATCCGTTCTTTCCTTACAGAGAGGCTGTTATACACACAATAGAAAAGAAAAAAGAAATCGGTATTCTGTATCACATAAAGACAGACGCTCCATCTAACGCAGCCATGCTTGACTGAATTGCTCTGTATTAGCCAGCCCAGAAAGGTCATTTAACAGGCTACTAAAATGACAGATTTGGTGTTGATTGGTTGCATTAAAACTTCAAACCTGGCTCAATCGTGGATCACACTCAAATGTATCAGCCTATTCAACCGATGCAAAACATAGTGTACACTGGGTTGCGAAAGTATTGACCCCCCCTTGGAATTTTTCCTATTTTGTTGCCTTACAACCTGGAATTAAAATGGATTTTTATTTGGATTTCATGTAATGGACATACACAAAATAATCCAAATTGGTGAAGTGAAATGAAAAAAATAACTTGTTTCAAAAAATTCTAAAAAATAAATAACGGAAAAGTGGTGCATGCATATGTATTCACCCTATTAAGCCTCTAAATAAGATCTGGTGCAACCAATTACCTTCAGAAGTCACATAATTAGTTAAATAAAGTCCACCTGTGTGCAATCTAAGTGTCACATGATCTGTCACATAATCTCAGTATATATACACCTGTTCTGAAAGGCCCCAGAGTCTGCAACACCACTAAGCGAGGGGCACCACCAAGCAAGCGGCACCATGAAGACCAAGGAGCTCTCCAAACAGGTCAGGGACAAAGTTGTGGAGAAGTACAGATCAGGGTTGGGTTATAAAAAAATATCCAATACTTTGAACATCCCACGGAGCACCATTAAAGCCATTATTAAAAAATGGAAAGAATATGGCACCACAACAAACCTGGCAAGAGAGGGCCGCCCACCAAAACTCACGGACCAGGCAAGGAGGGCATTAATCAGAGAGGCAACAAAGAGACAAAAGATAACCCTGAAGGAGCTGCAAAGCTCCACAGCAGAGATTGGAGTATCTGTCAATAGGACCACTTTAAGCCGTACACTCCACAGAGCTGGGCTTTACGGAAGAGTGGCCCAAAAAAAGCCATTGCTTAAAGAAAAAAATAAGCAAACACGTTTGGTGTTCGCCAAAAGGCATGTGGGAGACTCCCCAAACATATGGAAGGTACTCTGGTCAGATGACACTAAAATTGAGCTTTTTGGCCATCAAGGAAAACGTTGTCTGGCGCAAACCCAACACCTCTCATCATCCCGAGAACACCATCCCCACAGTGAAGCATGGTGGTGGCAGCATCATGCTGTGGGGATGTTTTTCATTGGCAGGGACTGGGAAACTGGTCAGAATTGAAGGAATGATGGATGGCGCTGAATACAGGGAAATTCTTGAGGGAAACCTGTTTCAGTCTTCCAGAGATTTGTGACTGGGACGGAGGTTCACCTTCCAGCAGGACAATGACCCTAAGCATACTGCTAAAGCAACACTCGAGTGGTTTAAGGGGAAACATTTAAATGTCTTGGAATGGCCTAGTCAAAGCCCAGACCTCAATCCAATTGCGAATCTGTGGTATGACTTAAAGATTGCTGTACATCAGCGGAACCCATCCAACTTGAAGGAGCTGGAGCTTTTTTGCCCTGAAGAATGGGCAAAAATCCCAGTGGCTAGATGTGCCAAGCTTATAGATACATACCCCAAGAGACTTGCAGCTGTAATTGCTGCAAAAGGTGGCTCTACAAAGTATTGACTTTGGGGGGGTGAATACTTATGCACGCTCAAGTTTTCTGTTTTTTTGTCTTATTTCTTGTTTGTTTCACAATAAAAAATATTTTGCATCTTCAAAGTGGTAGGCATGTTGTGTAAATCAAATGATACAAACCCCCAAAAAATCAATTTTAATTCCAGGTTGTAAGGCAACAAAATAGGAAAAATGCCAAGGGGGGTCAATACTTTTGCAAGCCACTGTATTCTGTCCATCTAGTGCTATTGCTGCTTTTAACCTCTTCTCAGTTAATGCTGTAAAATACAAGATACTGTAGCTGGGACAGCTGCCAAACACCAGCTACTCTGAAACCTCGGGAAATGTTCAGTACAGTACAGCACAACAGGTGTGACTGA